>NC_061517.1:15482500-15700000 GCF_022379125.1 Scophthalmus maximus | reverse complement strand
AAGTCGATCCCGACTGGATCGATGTCTAAAGGCAAAGGGTTGACAGTGATAGATGAGAGCAACCTGATAAAAGATCAGCGGAGAGGTGAGGCGTTAATTCACCGCATGTATCAGACGTTACATGGAGGAAACGTTGAGGAGACAGCAGCAGACCACTAAACTCTGCATGAAGAGGAAATGCCAAGAACACGGCTCTTCATTTCACAACTTTTTCTACAAAGCTGAACAGTTTGAGATAAAGCCAAATCTCTACTGTTGTTCTATTTTGATGTTTCTCCGTTTCTTTCTCTAACACATAAGAGTGTTTCGGTCAAAAACATTAAATTAAAATGACCCAGCGCGTTTTGAGCGGCCTACAGTCGAACGTATACATTGACCAAGGTCCAACACTCTTATGAAGCCCCATTTAATTCCGCCAGATGTGGATTTTTTATTTGGATTCGCCCTTAATTGCACACGCTCAGATATCAGCCCGACTTTTTTCATTATTCCCTTCAGAAAATGTCAAAAATAAACATCCTATCTCGCAATGTTAAAGACAGTGATAAAAACATTCCTTTAGAATTTGAATGGGCTCTTACGTGGCCCATGTCCAATCCTTCCACTAAGTTTTGTGTAAATCTGTTTGGTAGATTTTGAATAATCCTGCTGACAAACAAACAACCAAGCCAAGGATAATAACAGACAGACAGATTCCCTACCAAGTTTTGGTCTTTTTTGGCTTTGTATACCTATAGGTGTGATGGATAATTGTTTTCAAATGTAACAGTGTGCTCGGCAAAAGGAGCTACAGGATAAATCATTCTGTTCTATTGACCAACTGGCCGAGCACCTTTGCAATGACTATATTAACCTCCATCTGATTCAGCTAATTGCAATCGGGTGCCAAGTTACTGGCTGGCTCATTAACACCCGCTCCCCTACATTAGTAATCAAGATCTGAGAAACAATTACTTTTCACCGTTTAGCGGCAGCGAGAGCCGAGGAACACGTGGTGCTGATAATGACATTTCTCTCTGATGGCTGTTGCCCACACCTCACTCACTCTGGTGTGTGTGTGAGTCTGTGTCGTGGGTCGGGTGGGGTCTCTCTCTCTCTCTCTCTCTGCCGTGCCTTCCAGGAACAAGCTCAAGAAATGCATTCATGCTTCAAGGAATGCCACATTCTGCCAGAGACCAACGGTTCTTAGCAAATGGACCAGCTGAGTCCTGTGGTACCTGAAAGGGTCGGTCTCCTCAACTCCTCAATGCCAATATTCACAGGGGCTCACATTAAGACCTTGTGTTCTGCATCAATTTCCTGCCCTGGAGGAACAATGTGTTTTTTCATGCCTGTCCTATATATGATACATCTTCACAGCGACATCACTGTAAGGGAAGAATCTTAGCGCCCTTTCCATGACAAAAATATTGCCTTTACTGATTAGTCAACCGGGTGCACGGAAAGGTGAGGGGCACATTAAATAGCTCCCTTGTACACCGCTCTCTTTGTCACTAAATAGTCCAAACTGTGCCCCTTTTTTCCTTATGGAGCTCACCAGCTCGGGAGTTGACACAGTGAATCCCCCGCAATAACACTTTTGTTTTTGCGCCCTCTCTGGTTGTGTTTACATTCGGGGAGCTCAAAGACAAGGAAGCTGTTCAGTGTCCAATGGCCAAAGGTTCCGTATGTGCGTACGGTGGAGGAGGGAGGAGCAGCGGGAGGAGAGGCAGGGGGAGGGTCATGGTGCTTTGCCGCTTTTTTTTTTCTTTTTCTTTTTCTTTTGACATCATGAAGGGTGGAACAACAGGTACAGAAGAGAGATTGCGCAAACAAACAGGAGAGCGCGGAGAGGTGGAGCTTCAGATGTGGCGGCGGTAACTCAGGTTTCAGCCAGCCCGTCCCAAGGTCAGATGCTGCTTTTCATGCAGCCTGGCCTGGGACAAACACCTGGCACGCTCAAAGGACCGGCCACTAGCCATGCCCAGCATTCGTTAGTCATTACTGGCTCTGCGGCATCGCCCTGCCATTGTCATGTAAATATCCACACCGGTTGGCATTTTGCATGGAAGCCCGTGATTAATGATCTGTACCAAAGAAAATTATAGCTTCAGTGTGTGCAGTGTAAATGTACTGTAAACGCCGATGCAAACGTGGAGCTAAACAAGTCGACGTTGTTGTTGTGTTTCTTGCGTCCGTGACATGTTTTGAGGAGTCGGCAGCTGGGCTGCGGCTCCATCGTGTTTGAATCAAAAGTGAGCCGGAGCCCTTCCTCATACACTAAGCAAACACAAGCCAGCATTCCTCTGTGTCTGCCATTTCAGCTCCAGTCAAACCCCACGTCGACGCGAGGGCATTAAAGCATTAGTGGCTAATGTTTTTAAAAGTGTACGGTATCTTGGAGGGATTCGGGAGGTGGGCGCCGTGTGTGTGTGTGTGTAATGGTGGATGAGATGGGTCCGCACATGGCAACCATTATACACACAGCCCCTCTAATCGCTGCCGACCTGCCTCCTCGCCTGCAGCCATCCCACCTCTGACTGGGGTGTGTGTGTGTGTGTGTGTGTGTGTGTGTGTGTGTCAGGGGGCATCCCAGGTTCAGGAGGGCAGAATGTTCACATAGATGCATATTTTGCCACATTAGCACACCCTTTGGACACACACACACATTAAAGCGCCCACAACATAACACACATAAATAAACATAACACAGCTTCTTCGCAGCACCCTCCACTCCAGTCAATAAAGCACTACCTACATTTGCTGGTGTCGATGAAAAGTGGCTGTACGCAACAGAAGAAGGGGCAAATAGGACATGGACAGGGGAAGTCAAGAGGAAGCGGGGAGCAATGATGAGAGATATGTGGGAGAGACTGAGAGATAGTAGCAACTGACATTTCTGTAAGATTTACAACTAAGTCTGATAAATGAATGATCTCAAACCACTTTCCTTAGAAAAAAGCTGGAGCACAAGTAGTACAAATCTCAGCAAGTATTCACTTTCAGCTTTTGATTCTTGATATTTTACGATACCCAATGCTACAGGCACATCTCAGCAGGTAGCAGAAAAGGATTGAGGCTGGAGCCGTCCACCCATATGGATGGATGGACGGAGGATTGGTTGTCTGAGTGACAAAGCACTAAAGCTGCCATGTACAGTACTCTAACTCTCCAGTGTGTGAGAGACTGAAACAAAAACAGATACGAAGCCAGACAGACAGAGAGAAGCAAGAACAATGTATCTCTGTGTATATATACATGGGCGTGCACATGTCTGGAGTTGTGTGTGTGTAGGGAAATATCTAAATATTATGGAAGATTTTGTTGTATGTTTATGTCTTGAATCTCTGTATATGTGTGTGCGTGCGTGTGTGTGTGTGTGAGTGCAGATGTGTACTGGACTTTGGTGGGAAGAGCAGTGCACCCCCCCAAAAAAGAAAAGAAGATGCATCATGGTTGAACCTACACCTACACATCTCCATTAATACATGCTCGCACACACAAACACACAAAGACGCACACACTCGTGCACACAACAAACATACAGTGCCTCAGGTGAGCGTGTGTGTGATCTGGAGGGGGATAACTCTGTGGCGAGACCACACAGGAGACAGCTTTAAACTGGGTAAACACCACATCAAAACACACACACACACACAACACTCTGGATACAGTTTGCTTACCTCCCTCCTGCGTAATTGAGGAAAGCTGCTGTCCATTAAAACTTGCTGACATCACTTAGACAGCTAAATATGCAGGGAGCTAACGAGCTAGTGGGGCCTTTGATTGAGCTCCCAAACAGGTTCAAACTTTATTGCCAGCTCCCCGCAGGACAGGACACAGGCCTGCCACACACTCGTAATTGAGCATCTCAAACAAACAATCCCAGACACCAGCAGTGGAAGTAAATATCTGTGGAGAGGAGAGCGGCGTTTCCCATCCTCTATACATGCAACCTTGTCCACCACACTGTGCCCACTCTAAACAGCAGGCAGCGTCGCAAATGCAACTCTTCTGTGGTTACGTAGGTGGTTTACTGCGGGCATCTGTGTGGACTTGCTCATGCTTTAGTTTCAATGTTTCATGTTTTGTTTTTTTTCCAAGAGTGCAGCCAGCCGACACGCGAAAAAAGGCCTGAATGCAGTCCTCGATTCCTCCCCCACATCCCTCCGTCTCTCGCCCGCTGCATCGCCTTCACTTCAGATACAGAGAGAGAGGAGATGTAAGGTTGGCTGGAGCCTAAACAAGCCTAATTAAGTCTGGCTAACTTAGCTCTGAGACTTCTATTACACACACACACACACACACACACACACACACACACACACACACACACACACACACACACACACACACACACACACACACACACACACACACACACACACACACACACACACACACACACACACACACACACACACACACACACACACACACACACACACACACACTCTATTACTGTGGCTCTCTCCTCTCTCTATTAACACCTGCTTCTTTTCCAATTAGCCCCCCAAATAGAGACAAATGGACCAGAGGGGTCTGATTAATTCACTTCTGTCAAGGACTCCGCTGCACAATGCCGTCAGGGCGCTCGGGCAGGCATGGACTCACACTCAAACACAAATGTAAGCTACACTGAGCACATAGCACACGCACTGAAAAACAAATTTATACCAAAAATGGATAATAGTCCGTGACCATACAAATGCATTTGAATTTCAAACAAAACATTTCCCCTATTTGGCACCCAGAAGCGAATAAAGGGAGGAGACAGGGACTTGTTTTTTTTTTGAGTTTGTTTTTTTGATCACTGGTCTATCTCCACCACTCCTCTTCCGGGGACAAATTCTTCTTGTCTTTGCTCTGGTAAGTTTGTGAGTGCAGACGTGCATCTGTGTATGCATGTGTGTTTATACCTGTGTATGTAAGCTGTGTGGATCCCATCATTAGTCTTGCTCTCCTGTCCTCCCCTGTTTGTTCAGGTAGAGCTCTGTGTTTGCTCGGAGCTGCACATCCTCCAAAGACACTGCTACAATGCAACTACTTCAAAACTAAACCTGTTCAACTTCAGCACGCACGCACGAACACACACACACCTACACATTAACACGAGCACATGGACGAGCCATGGCTTGTTAATCTGTGACTTTGACTCTTCAAGGCACCCATCTTATTGATGAACACCCTGGGCTTTTTGTAAAAGGACATCTTTGTATGGTTTCAGGAGTCTGCTGGAGGTTCAGAGATATTTGCTTGTTAGCATTTGCGGAACCTGCACTGACACTGAAATGAAATGCAAAGACTGCTGTTATTACACCGACACTAAGAATTGGTGTCAAAAAATGAAATGCTATAGCTACACCTTTAAAAAACAAAGAGCTGAATGGGTGATGGACATTTTATAGGTAATGATAAATGTAATAAATGCATTATTAATTCATTGTTGCTCTAAGTTCAGCCATAAGCCTGAAACTAGATAAAGCCAGCTTTGTGGGGTTAAAACAACACAGGAAAATTTGATGAATAGTCTCCGGGGAGGATATGACAATCTTACCTTTGAACTATGAATGATGAAGACTGATCTTTTTATGAAGATTACCTCTGTTTACTCTGTGGGTGGAGGCTTGCATTTCTCTCAAAGTGATGGAATGATGCAATGCCTTCCACCTTTCAAAAAGGCAGGTGTACACGTTTTTCCTCGCCTAAAAAAAGAAAGTGCTTGAACAGTTACAAAAGGATATATAAACTCAAAGTAAAATCAACCAATGTTGGAGGAAGAGTAGCCCTAACTGAAAAAAATATATATCTTTGGGTCTGTCCTTTTTCTATAACTTATCCTGTTTCAGACAATGCCGACAATTCATTCAACCCGGGTGTCAGTGGTTTTGAAATGGTATTAGCCCCCGAAAGTCTGCTGACCACCAGCTTATCCAAGCACACACAGCAGCTCCAACACAATGCTAACATCGCTCCAAATCTCCGCACAATGGTACGGCCGCACATTAGTTCCACGCCAGATAAATAGCTGCTGCTTCAGTTCATAAACTCTGGGTTCAGAGGTCGAGCTATGTCAAGTAGGGCGCTGAATGAGACGCCATGGGATAAAAGAAAGACAGAAAAAGGGATTTAGGCGAGGAGGTGTGTGTATGTGTGTGTGTGTGTGTGTGTGTTGGGGGGGTGCTTATAGAATACCCTGGCAATCTTCCTTTCTCCGGTCCACCCGTTGAGTCTCAAATGCCACTCTACCGTTGGCCCTATTGTTCGTCCTTCTCAAAGAGCTTGTCTTCAATTAGCCTGATAAGAGGAGAGGACGAGGGTGGGGCAGAGTTTGGTGGGGCTGCTGCTGTTGGTGGGGAGGGGGTTACCTGGGCATCCACTAATCACTTTCAAGGCATCGGGCCCTCGGTGGCTTTTGTCTTTTTTGCCCCCTGCGTTGATGCTGAATTGGAGTGCAATTCATCTGGTGGCCGGGGCAAACGGCAGCCACCTTTACTTTTGTCGTTTTAATGACATCATTTGGATCATGTTGGAGAGACAAGAAGCAAACAGGTGCCCGAACACTAGACAGTGATAGTGATGTTGGTTTTTTGTCATATATTCAAAACATCTATTTACTTAAATACATGCTCAAAGAAGTGTAGGGAACAAAATCAGTTAATCTGCTGTCTCATTAATTATATGTAGCAGGAGTCCTCTATATACTCCATCTGTCATCAAAGCTTCCTGAGAAGCTTGAACAAGTGGTGCCTCTCTCCCCTTCCCTCTCCCCTTTTCTCTCTTTTTCATTTGTCCGCAGGACGGAGAAGTTCATTTTGGGCATGTGATTGATCATACCAGGGCAGCCATTCATCTGGCCACCTTTGTCCAACAGAGTTGGTAGGTAGGCAGGATATAATCAGCAGAAAGAGAGGTCGGGGTTGTGGACGAGAAAGAGAGAGGGGGAGGCAAAGAGGGCAGAGGGAGACAATAGAGAAGAAAAATGTGAATGAGTGAAAGTCATCACCAGCGGTGTCTGCTGATTGCATTCGGCAGGGGACAGTGAAGGAGCAGCCAATGAATAGCTAAACTCTGTGCTCGGACGTCCTACTGATGGTGAAGGGGGAAAAAAACTGAGTTGAGCGAGGACCGAAGAGAGCATGCAACAGAAATACAGGGTTTAAAAGAGTTTAGAAAGGCGAGGAGAAGGACAAAGCCAGGCCAGTGCAGTGTCATCAATTTCCAAACACCATAAACTATACCTCTGTTCACCCTACTGCAAATATTTAAAGAATAAATTGTGCTAATCCACCTGTGGGATTGATCACTTTACAGTGAGATGACACTGAAACCCCACTTCTTTACTCTGTAATGAGAGTTAATTCAGCTGCAACTTCAGCTACTGCGGAACCTCTCAACAGCTTGACGAGGATCTCTTTCTGTGACCTTTTATTTCATTCTCATTTTGCATTTATTGTTTTTATTTACTGCCTCGTGTTGTGGGCACTGTGGGGACCTCTCATACTATTACTGTCATTAGGGGCTCCGGAAATACTGTAAACGTAACTCTTGTTTCGGTCACTATAAAAATGAACAAAGTCTGCACTATGGTGGTGTGAACAGTCAGAGAACATGTTTGACCCACTTCACTTGTCTGTAGCCTTTTTACCGCCTCACGTTTTCACTTGTTGACCGAATAAGCTCTTGTGACAATCCACCAATGCTTTCTGCCAGTGTCAAGTCAATGTGTTATCAGCACGAGGCCCGATTTGGCAAGGCCACACACTGTCACAGCTGTAAACTATCACACACACACACACACACACACACACACACACACACACACACACACACACACACACACACACACACACACACACACACACACACACACACACACACACACACACACACACACACACACACACACACACACACACACACACACACACACACACACACACACACACACACACACACAGTCCTGATCCACAAGTGCAACTCTCATTATCTAATGTCTGAACATCACAGTAAAAAAAAAAAGTGTTTCTGAAATGTCAGAATATTTAGTCAGAACCAAAAAAAAACAACATGTACATTTTGATTGTTGTACAAAACATGAAATGTGCTCGAGAATTGCACACTTATCCAACCGGCGCTCTTATCTGTTATTCACACACAATCCCTCCACAGTACCTACTGTACTACACACTAATAACGGAAAAGCAATTAGCTTAGCTGTTTGGTAATACAAGTACGGAATGTGCTAAGCCAGGGGAGTGTGGGGCTCAGTAAGTAGTGTGTGAACGCATGTTTTGGCCTGTGTGTGTGTGTGTGCGTGTGTGTGTGTGTGTGTGTGTGTGTGTTAGATGCCAGAGCATTATGTGCGTCCTGCCTAATCACTGTCATATGAAAGAGATTGAAGTGACCACTGACACACAATGGACTGGACCACAGCAGCTATCTGTCATTAAACTATGTCCTCTGTCTGAGTGTGTACGCGTATGCGTGAGTATATGAAACATTTGTAGAGCTGCAAAAATTAATCGATTAGCAATCAAGTACTAAATGAATCATTCCATCCGCTTAAGTAGTTTTTACAGGGGGGAAATAAGTCAAAATTCTCTGATTTCAGCTTTTTAAATGTGAATATTTTCTGGTTTCTTTGCATCTCTATGATAGTAAACTGAATATGTTTAGTTTGTGAGCAAAACAAAACATCCCCCCTGAGGATTTTTGGAAACACTATTGACATTTTTGACCATTTTATGGACCAAACAAGTAATCAATTCATCGAGAAAACAATTAACAGATTAATCTATAATGAAAATAATCATCAGTTGCAGCCGTTTTTGAGGTTTTGCCACTTATGTGGTAAATCTTTAGCTCATGGATGAGAAACACCTCAGTTGGTCTGCGTACACGTGCAAATCTCTTCGTCTCGCCTTTCTGTCTACAGAGCGCAATATCGCTCAAACGTCTGAAAGCAAACGTCGAGCGTGCTAGCACGACGGGGCTAGTAAAGGCCCATCTGCAAGTGCTTATCGTGATGGATCCAGCCCTCTGACCGCACAGCCAGTTGCTCGAGAAAGACAAGAGATAGGAGGGATGGAGGGGTCATGAGAAATGAGACAGATGACAGAGGACAGCCCAGCCCAGGGAGGGAGAGGCTGGGGCAAGGCTGAGGCCTGTACATTTTCATAAACCCCTCTCTAAATAAAGAACTCATTATGAGACCGAATCAATCAAAAGTGGAAATGTGTAATCACGGTGACAGTCAGCAGAGCGAACTGCAGTTTTGTGGATGGATGATTATTTTGTCACACCAGAGTTTTTTTACAAAGTATATTCTGGTGCCTCTTTCATTTGTTTGTGTAATTTAGCACTTTCATTGTGTCGTTTGATACTATTCCTGAGAAGCTTGAACAAGCGGCGCCTCTTTCCCCTTCCCTCTCCCCTTTTCTCTCTTTTACAGAGTGAACTGTGTGACTCCTCAATATACACCAATGTCCACTTGTGACACCTAACCTAAGGGTTGCATGTATGTGAAAGATTTTGCCTTCCCCAATTTTTTTTCATGTGTACATCTCTTAGGCCATAAAAGGAAAAACTATTTAGTATTTCACAGTTCTGCGCCAGCAGCAGACAGACGAAGACAGGAGCTATGGACCAGGAACAAGCAGCAGCGTTGCCGTTGTGCATATATGTCCCCACAATGGCGGCTGTCACCTCTGACCCTACACACCCAAACATTGCTCGGGAGACTATTTGTCCCTGCAGCACACCAACCAGCCGCCTCCAGTGCCCCCATACCTTTGGCCAAGCCCATTTCCTCTACTGAAAACAAGCCCCCCGCCCCCTCCTGCAGCCACTGCCACCCCCAGTATCCGGCAGAACACGAGGCGCAGCAGCAGTTACCGAGCTGCCCGCTTTATATTGTGTCTTCTTCTTTTCTCCTGACCCCCTGTTGTTGCACTCCCTCTGCCACCCCCCGCCTCTTCACCCCCCCAAACCCCACCAATCCCTGTTTCGTGCTAATTAATTTAATCCTGTAAGCAGGTGTAAGCCTCGTCATTAAGAGAAGCCAAGTCACAGTAAATGGGGGTGAAGGGAAGGAGGGGTGCATTGTGAAGGCGAGGACATAGTGGGCATAAACAACCAATGTGGAAATTGGTGGCAAAGCGGAACAATCCAGTTTTTGTTTTTTTTCAACAAGTAGAAGGGGAAAGAGACTCCAAAAGAAGGGAGGGGGGGAATCTTGTTTTCACTTTCTCTAAGAAGAGGAGTGGTAAAGTGAAAGGGCATTCAGTGAATGTTATATCGATATCTTTCCCTCTTCTCACCATCCATTTCTCTCGCTTTCTCTCCTCTCTCTTTTTGTTTCTCTTCCTGGAGATAGCTCCAATGGGGAGCAGACTGAAAGAGAAAGGGAGAAAGGGGTGAAAAATGGGGATGCAGGGCTTGTTTTTCCTCCCCGGGCCAAACAGAGCAGGACTATGGGCCTGAGTCCGCACAAGTTCTTTTTATTTGCCAACCATTCTTTCTCCGTCTCCGTCTATCCCTTCTCGTGGGACCAGGGGGGTCTGAATTGAATCTGTTTGAAGGGGGTGTGGGGCATCCAAGTGTTGTGAAGCAGTGGATCTTAGCAACTGGTGATGCCCCCTGGACTGCAGTTACAGAGATGCTGTTGTAGCAATAAGGGGCAAAGGAAAGCAAATAAAAGGAGCGAGGGGGGGGGGGGGGGGGGGGGTTGTTAGGTGGCATCCAGACCGCATGTCAGGAGCTCCCAAGTGGTTTCTTCCGCTGTGGTTGCTGTCCGTCCTCCAATGGGGCAGGAGTTTACCATGCTGCTCGCATGCCCCACAGAGTAGACTGAGCGAGCTTGCTTTTCTTCTCCGCTGGCCTCAATCCCCCGGCAGCAGTCAATCAATCCCGCTCTCCCGTCCCCTCACCGTCTGTCGGCTTCTATCGGCACCTCAATCTGCCTTCCAGTGCACATCCTCTGGCAAAATGGAGGTCGCAATTCAGACGCTCACTTTCCCTCACTCACTCTCCCCCCTAATTCCTTTTTAACTCAGTGAGCGGGTGTCAGGGATACAACTCGGTGCATTCCTGCCTGGCTTGTAGCGCAACAAGCTATTGAGCAGGAGATAAGCCTCTCTTTTAGGCGGGGTTGGGGAGAATTGAATTCAGGCCCTGAGTGACGGGAGGAGGACGATTTATCCCCGTCGGTGGACAATGCCGCCTTTTCGAGGACTTTAATCTCCCCAGGACAATGGGCCTGGTTTTCCTCCTACCACCAGCTCCACCACCACTGCCACCCCCGTCCCCCTGTGCTTTTCCCACGATGGTCGCTGATTAGCACCACGGGCCGATTGGACATAAGCCATTATCTCCATCTTGTTGTTTTCTTCCTTTTCTCTTTCTCTCAAGGAGACTCATCCGTGTTTTTTGTCAAGAGAGGAATAAGGGAGCTTGGAGAAAAGTGATAAAGGGACGGTGAGAGGGTAAAGGGTTTGTAAGGCGATGAAGAGTAACAAGGAGACAGACAGACAGGGGAGAGAAAGTGAAAGGAGGCCGAGGACGGTGGAAAAAAAGGTGGCGTGAGTGCCAAGTTCATTGAATGTGCTCAGGACAGAGAGTGATTCCTCTCAGCAAGACACGCACACACACACACACACATTACACACAGTCCTTACTATCAGTCGTACAACCCAGAAGAAAAACAGGAAGGGTTAGAAAAGACAGACTCATCTTTAAGACAGACAGGCTTTTCTCGGATTTGGAGGCGGGCAGGGTTTGGATAAGGTAACCTGCACAAATTGACTTGTCCTTCTGTGACATCACATTACCATGTCTGCAAGAACAATGCTGGGTCAGTTATGTCATTATCTATTACAGTTGCCAGACAACAGAAAAGTCGGCTTGTTCCTCAGTAGATGACAGTTGGGAAAACTGTGGCACACAACAGGTCCTTTTTTTGAATCAGCTATTCATCCAGTCTATCAAAGAAAATAGTGCATCATAGTTTCCCTTTGTTTTGTTCTTCAGATGAACACCTTCTGCACGGCAACAAGGGTCTGAATTTCTGAATACATTTCCACATGCACAGGTTGTTACACAGTCAGTCAGATATTATGAGTGGGTTATAAGTGTTATGTAATGCAATGAGACATTATGGTATCGAATCCCACTGTTTTGGCATTGGTGAGACTCAATCTGTCGAGCGTTTACTCCGCTGTGAAAAGTTACAGCCTCATTCCTTTTCTCCTATACTTGCATTTACAGCTGTGCACAAACACTCACGCACGCACACACAGACACACGCACATGCACACACACGCACGCACACGCACACACACACACACACACACAGACACACACATAATTCCCCCCAAAAAAAGCCCACACTCACATTACATCAAATCTCTGAATTATGGGTTACCGATTTCTAGTCAATGTACTGTGCGCCCTTTTTTCTGTTAAGCTGGATGTCATGAGCAGAGTGTGTTTCCAAGTCCAAACCACACCACGGGACGCTCCTAACCCAGCGGGACGATCTGAAAAAATAAATACTGCCATAATTACAGAAGAGAGAGACATGGGCCATGTCTGACATGACAAACCCCAGATGAATATCTCAGGCTGACCCTGCCTGCCTGCGTGTGTGTGTGTGTGCGGTGAGCGTTTTTTGTGTATGTGTTTGTATTCTGTTTTGTGTGTGTGTGCGTGTGCTTGAATAGAAACCTGACCTGTGTTCCACGTCTGCATGGGCCCCTGCTCGGCTGCGTGCTTTGAGGGGGACCATGATGGAGAAATTGAGAATGACAGTCAATGACACAGCGCATAGGTACGGAAAAAAAGGAACGACAGGACGGGAGAGAAGAAGAGAGACGGTGCAGAGAGCAATCTCTGGATGTGATTTGGGGAAGCTCAGAGTAAATATTTATTTCCCCATCGCTGGACCTGTCAGTGGTAATGTGATGGATTCACCGCCTGTCTACCAACATACACTGCTGCTATTCAAAGACGCCCGTCCCTCCTCCATGTTTATGGCGGTATGACTTGCACTGTGGCTACACAATGCGTACGCAAAAGGAGATGCACTGTGGGCGTGCGAGTATACAGTCGCAGCCACACACATTTACACACACGTAAGAACCCCACACAAACAGACAAACACACGTGTCCCATAAATGCATTCCTTTGTTGAAGGAAAGATTACCGGCTAAGCTTATCCAGGGTCGTTTTGCACTCGTGCTCAGTGTGATGTCTCTGTCCTTGCTCGGTAAGTGGATGTGGAGAGGACGGTGAAAGAAGAAAAATGGCACGTGGAAGTTTTAAAAGAGTAAAAGAAACAAATGAATGTCTCAAAATATTTTTTTAGACATTGTGTCTCATCGTTTTCAGCTACCAGTCTAATCTTTTTTTCGTTTTTGTCGCTGTTTAAAGTGCTTTGTCCGTATTTCTCACTCTTCCAGAGTTGTGAAATCCTGTCTGGGAAGCCGACGAGGATCTCAGTCTCGGGAGGCCATTTTCCCAGAGAAAGCCAGATCTTTGGCTCATCTCTGGTGCAACCCTTTGCAATTGGACTGTGAGCCTGCGGGCTCTCTGTCCCTCTGCACACCCTCTTCTGGTCATCGTTCTCCCCTCACGACCTCCGCTTTTTTTCCCCTCCCATCTTCCAAAATAGTCTTCCTAACGAGTGTTGGCCCATCCCTGTTCCCAGCTATAAAAACAGGCCCCGGTGGCCGAAGATGCTTAGAGAATGTGGTTATTATTGCACATACACACACACACACATACGCATATGCAGGGGCCCCTCTCCAGTAGTTTGGTAAATGATGCCCCAAACTTAGCTTGGAGCAGGAATGAATCCAAGGTTTCTTCTCATCATCATCATCATCATCATCATTCCTCGGCAGGCCCATGACTCAGCCCGAGTCACATTATTTGTTCCAGAGAAAACATTTTTTTTTCTGTCAAGCCGCTCTCTCTCCCTCTGTTTTCTTTCTTGCTAACTTGCACTGTTATTCTTTCTTTTCATATCTTCCTACTACTTTATCTCTTTTGCTCCCACTTTAAATTGTCTCTCGCGTCTTTCTTTTTTCCCATTTTCCCCGAGTGTCTGTCCCTCGCTTTCCTGACTCAATACACACTTTCTGCCCATTTTTTTTCCCCTTTGGGCAGACTGTTTTTTAAGAAACAGGCCAGAGTAATTCAAACAACATGGCCCTAATTTGCTATGACATGTTTCATTTCTGACCTCACTTCAGATAACCATCTTGCTCTCTCCCCTTCTTTCTGCATGTCTCTTTCTCTTTCTCTCTCTCACATTCGGGGATATGCTTTGGATGAGCCTGGCCTATTCATGGAGGATTCCTCTAACCATGCGCTCATGCTAATGGTTTTGTGGCTTCCAAAAAAGACCAAAATGTTAGCTTTTGCTTTGTAGGTCATGTAAACAAATGTATTCCTCAGGAGCCAAAATCTGCTGAACGCACCGTGAGCCGACCGTCAATCTCTTATCTGGCCTCAAGAGGAGGGTCACTGTTATTTTATAAATTCATAGTGGGTGGGAACTATGCAGAGCAAAGTATACTGCAGGACATGGGGGTTTTTTGCCCAGGCGGACTCAACGATGAAATTTGACATTATTGGCAAATATGGGACGGGGAGGTGGTTGAGGGGGGATGACAGGAAATGACTAAACAGTTCAATTTGGGTGCTGGGGTAAGTCGGAGTGAAAAAACTTGACAGGCGCAGCACACTCTGCTGCCAACCCCGAAAGCCACAAATATGAGCGTGTTCCCTGAGAAGTTGGCCATGTGAAAACAAAAGTGCCTGGCAGTGGGCAGCGGAGAGAAGTTGAGGCAGGAGAGGGAGAGGAACTGTGGAAGTTTAATTTAGGTGAGAGGTCAACGCTGTGCCACCAAAGACGCCCGTCGCCAACGCGCACACGTAAAAACACGCTGGTGCCGTCTATTACTCCCTCTAACACTTCCTCTGTCCCCACCCGTCCACGGCCGTCATCACAATTGTGTGTCCAACTCCCGTGTGTTTGCAGAATGCAGGGAGAGAAGAGCTGTGACTGGCTGGTTCCACAATACACTGTAAAAAGGAATATGATCCTGCCTGTAAATGTTGCTTATCGGAGCAATCTGAACTGGACGTCTTTTTCAAGAGGACAATTCAATAAATTTCCAGCCAACGCAACAGAAAATCACAAATGAGGCTGTTGTTGTGGGTCAGACATGTTCCTCTCCATAACCGAAGCCGTATCATTTCAGTTTGGAAATACCACACAGTAGGCATCATTGTGTTAAAGTGTGTCATCCGGGTGACCTTGTGGCTGTGGAAGGTGTCCCACATCATAAAAAGTCACCTTTGACTCCTGCAGAGGCTCCTGTTGAGCTGCACGTCCATCTGCCTACTCTCTGTCAGCATCTCACTGTGGGTCAATCAGAATAAAAGTGTGGTCTAATGGATAAAATGTGTGTGAAACAACATCGGAGCGGGCTGCATGTGGTAACTTATTTGTCATTTGATACAGATTTTTCCTCACGATGTCTAGCACAAGCTCGGGCCAGGGTTTTTCTTTTCTTTCCACAGCTTATAATCTAAAAGTACATCCAAACTCCTTCTGACTAATTTAAAAATAGTGATTCCCAACGAGAGACGAGCATTAAGACAGATGCTCAGTATCCATCACATGCCCTTTATTCTCTGTGGGAATCCACAGATCCTGAAATCCACTCCCACCCCCACTGAAACCTGCACGTCGAGGTAATGCAAAAGCTGCTGAACTGTACCAGCGAATGCCTTTTCGGTTGCTTCGACAGCTGCACTGCCCGGCCTCGTCCCTAGTGTGTACCAACCGACTGATGTGTGCGTGTGTGTGTAAATACGAGTGTGTTTTTTCGGAGGAGTGGTCGCTTTTGTGCATGTGTGCACTTACTGTATGTGTGTGTATACGCATGAAGCCATTTGCATAGCGGAGGCCATGAGAAAGACTTCATTCACAGCTCCTGTGAAGTTCGCCAGAGGCTCACCTCAAGATGTTCACACTCCAGACCTGCCAATTGTAGACAGAGTCAACTCTGTCTCACTGAATACACTCACTCTCACTCTGGCTCTCTTGATGGGACGCCCTCAGAAGTAGCTCAAGGAGCCAGTAGAGCCACAGAGTTTATAGGAATTTTCTATCTTCCTTTTCACTTTAATATGGCAAAATGAAATGTTTTCATTAATAAGCTTCATGCAAATATATTTGAGGAGGTGTGACAAGATTGCACAATTAACTGTGCACCAGTTAATCTGATAAATCACAGAATTCAATTGGCTCATTGATTCATCTGAAGACAGAGAGAGAGATCTGAGGCATGCGGGCGTCCGGTGGCCTAATGTTTAAGGTGCTCACCTCAATGTCCACCGTTTGATTGCGGCATATCATAAACCCTTTCTGCCGTTGTGACCTTCAGCTGTCAAATAAAGGTAAAATACCATTAAAAATAGGTTTAAAAAAACAAAACGAGATGGAATCACACCAGCCATAACGCCATAACGTGTTGAAAATACAACCCATGTGTTCTTAGTAGCAGTGCTCAGTTGTTGAGTTTTTACCTCAACAACACACCTCACACAAGGTTCTGTGATGGAGTGGAGGCATTCAGGTGCATCAGGGGTAAAATTATTTACCTACATTAGGATTCAGAAACACAACAGTGTTTACAAGTAGATTTGGAAAATTTGTGATTTTTTTCTACATATAAAAACAAGCTTTAAATGTTCCTACTGGCAAAAGTCAACTAGTGTAGTGTGTTATTTTGTTTTTTTGTTTTTTTTAGTCAGCAATATATGTTTTAAGTTAAAAAAAAAAAAAACTACCATTGCTTTTTCTTACAATAATATCAGAGAATCTTTTTCACTTTGTGATGTTTTCTGAAACCCCGGCATTGAACCAATGACCCCTCAATGGCCAGCACTTCCTCTGATGGCAGAAAACCAGCAGAGTCAATTTGATTAGCTGCCACCCTTTCTTCCAACACCGCCCCAGGTAATGAGGTATGTCTGGGAGGAGGTGGGGGAGGGGCATGGTAAAATGGGGGTATTTGGGCTGGGGAGTGTGAGGCCGAGGTGGGCATGTGGAGGGGCAGGGGACACTTCGAAATTCAAAGGTTTCAGATTGGACACAAAACACACGTTTACAGGGAGGGGGAAGAGGCGGGACCACACAAATCTAATTTTCCTTAAAAAAAAAGGGGAGGAAATGCAGACAATGAGGAGTTGGCGGTAAACTACTTTTGACCCCACTTTTACCTGGTCACCCCCACCTATCTGTTCCCTTCCTCCCTCCCTCCTTTCCAGATCTGATTAAGCCGCGGTGGAAGGGAGCCTCCACTCGTTAAGGAACCCTGTCATGACAAAGGGAAACACAAAGCATGACCTGCGTTCAATTGGAAACGGATCCACAGTGGAGGGGCAAGTAGGGAGGGAGCCGGAGGAAGAGAAAGAGGGAGAGAGAGATGGAGATAATTGAATCAAGGCTGTGGGGGAAGAAGATAAATCTTATTATTGATACTTCAGTTGAGCAGAGAGAAAGAGAGAGGGAGAGAGGGAGTCTCACTTCGTTGAGACAGCTAATATATCTGGATCATTTAGCAGCCTGCTGAAGTTTAGAAAGTGTGCACACGGAGCAGAGCAGGAGTGTGCGTGCATGCGTGCATAAAGTGCTTGTGTGTTTCTCTGTTTTTATGCTTGCACGTACTGTATATACACGCATGTCACACAGCTAGTAGATGAGCACAAGAACTGAAAAACTTCTTTCATGCTGCATCTTAAGATTTCCACAGAAGACGGAAAACAAAGGTGGAAGGCAAACTCCCATTTGTCATTTTCCTGAAACAAGGTATTCCCTCCAGAACCAACACAGAACAAATGTGTCATTTGTCCAGCTTTCCAACAGGCTAATTTGTCGAAGCCTCGTGTTGTGATTGTAATGTTTCCTCGTCGCAGAGAAGCCAGCAAAAACAATTGTTGTCTTGGTAACTGTGCTCATATACTGTAGGTGCCTGAGCAGTAACAGCTCATCACTCGTCGAGCTCGGCCATGTGAATTTCAGAAAATAACCTATACATGTGTGAAAAAGTGTGTGTGTGTGTGTGCGTGTGTTTACAATGTAATTCTGAATGTAGCCAGCTTCAACTTTACAGCAGAGCTAAGGAAGCAACTTACAAATCTGTAATTTATCCTGATGACAGTTTATATTCTGTAATGGTCACCTTTGCCACAAGGATGAGCTCATACCCATGAGAACGCACGCACGCACGCACGCACGCACGCACGCACGCACGCACAAGCATTCAGATTATTTCACCCCTTGGAGAGGAGAGAGGAGTTGGAAAAACAAATGTGCTCTTCTCCTTAGAAAGCCACACATGAAGTGTCAGAGGTACACGGGGTGCAGTAATACAGGACTTGATCATCAGAAAGACCAACTGAGTCCGTGCTGTCGTCAGCCAACGCAACTTTCTTTTTTTTTTCTTAACTGTGCAGCTGCTTGATTCAGGGTGCAAGTTGCTGAGCCTCCTGTAGGCCGTGTGCACAAAGAGAAGTGATCACGTCTTAATTTGTCCTCCGGGGAACATTCCCTATGTTAAAAAAATCACACTGTGGTTTCAACACATGAACAATAAGGAGGTAATAGATAAAATCAGAATTGAAGTGGTATTCTTTTACAGAAAAATTTGTTGTGCGCACGAGAGAGTGCGCAGTAAGACAGGAAGCCATTCTCGGCAGCACCTGACCCCGCGCGGCCCGTGTCCCGGAGTTGTAATGCGTTCTAGACGCTGGTGTGAATGAATGTGGTCAATAATGGATGAAGAGGACAGCAAGGATGACTAGTTACATGGAAACTCAAGAGGCTGGTGAGCCGGGGGGGCTCTTCTCCTCTGTCTCTCTCTCCCAGGCTTTATCTCGCACATGCAAGCAAACACACACACACACACACACACCGGACGGCTGGCATGTACATAGGTGAGCAAACAAAGCATATATGCATCCAAACATGCACACATATAGAGAGAGAGCCAGCTGCCTTTTGAACAGTCTGATGTGTAAATAAACCTTTCCAGCTACACAAAACCAATTTCCAAAGCTCCAGACACTGTTGGACCAATCGCTACCTGGTCTCTCTTATTTTGTTTTTAAGAGGAGCTGCTCAATTAATATGTCACCGCAAGTCTGGACCACGATGCCGAGCTAAAATAAGCGAGGCACTTCAGCCCTCGCCTCTGGAGAGAGAGGGGGACATAAATTGCCCTCTTTAGAGTAAGAGAGTCATCCAAAAAACCAATAAGCTGCGAGTGGGCACCTGCAGCACTGAAAATAAATAAGTTGTCATTTTTCTTTTTTCTGTTCCCCTGCTCACACCCTCGTCACCTCACGAGCAACCTGTGAAAACACTTGTTTGTCCACTTTCATCAGGTCCCTCTGCCGCACACCTTCCTGACATGGTCTCCAGCATCCAGACTGATGACTGACAGCACTTTACGCTTGAGCTTGAATAGTGCTCGATAAATAAAATGTATCATTATTATTATTTTTATTGAATTTGAATTCCATTTTAAATATATTCACAATTTGTGGCTGTTTTATCGTCTCAGTTTCTTTATGAGGCCTGTACTGAAACACTGAACAAGTATTAAGTTAAATTTTCATCCATATTTATATAATTTTCCAGTTTGGGATTAATCGCAAATTGGTGTAAAACCACAGGTTCCTGCACACTTATGGTTAATTCATTAGATTAAATTATTAGTTAGTCATGTTTCTGTACAGTAAAGTATATCCGGTGTTTCCAAAAGCGTTACAATACAGGAAATTAGTTGAAACATGAAGTGATTACAATATAAATTCACATATTGTATCTCAGGTAGATGACATCACTGGTGTAAGGACACAGACACAATAAACCCTCTGTGACTGCCGGCGGTAGAAAGACGAGAGCAGCAGCAGCTTTGAGAAGCGCACGGCCACTGTCACCGTCACAGACGCCGTGTTGGCTCGCCGCACTGTCCCCCCGGCTACACCCGACACTGCCCCTTCCACCTGTGATGTGAGCGTGTGTGTGATCGGATCCCGAACACAACGAAGGTATGAAGAGCGGAGGAAGTGATCAAAGTGTTAACTAGAAGCCCTGATACTGAAGACCCGCAGTGCTCGGAAACGCTATCCACACAGACGCGTAATTCTGATCGCTTTGATGTGAGTTTAGTTTTACTTAGACTATACTAACTAGTACACAGGCACAACCACTTCTGTTACACAATACCTATGAATAATGAACACAAGAGCAATTTCTAACATGTCGTCACAGTCTCAAGACAAGCATTTTAAAAAGCATCAGCAGTTATTTGCATCAATATTTTTACCATGGAAATAAGCTGAAGACATTTCAAGAGTGACTATCGACTATTTAGACTGAAAATTCAAATTCCTTGTAAGCATTATCAAAGGGGTGTGTGTGTGACCCAGATGGCAGGCGGGCAAGGGGGCAGGTGGGTCGAGCGGACAGGAAGCAGTAAAGGATAGTCCTGGTCACTAGGATCTGACGGCGGCACGGACTGCGCTCAAAGCTACCCCCGCTACCGTACTCAAGGTGTGGGTTACACTCCTGTACACAAGGGACACACACACACACACACACACACACACACACACACACACACACACACACACACACACACACACACACACACACACACACACACACACACACACACACACACACACACACACACACACACACACACACACACACACACACACACACACACACACACACACACACACACTCACTCTAGTATAGCCTACGTTCCCTAAAGGATACTGTGTCCTTGTGAGTGTGTGTGTGCACGTGTGTGTTTCTCAGTATTCTAATTAACATGCAATGGCAAATGCGCACACACATGCGCGTGTATTCAGTCAGACCCCCCCCCCCCTCCTCAACCTAGCAGATCCACTTAAAAGGCCTCGTATCAATTGTCAACGGCCATGTTTAGTTGTTTAGGCCCCTTCTCTCCACTGATGAGGACCAGACCATGGAAAATGCAGTCACCCATTAGCCACATGTTGCTTCTAATACTGACCCAATAAAATGCCAGTCCCCCCCTGCCACGGAGAGTTCATCTGGCCTACCACACAGAGAGGAGACAGATGGACAGAGAAAGACAGGAAAGCTAGACTTTATTAAGCAAAGGCAGGATACGCTGATGGACAGAGATATGAGAGAAAGAGAGAGAGAGAGAGAGACAGAGAGAGAGAGACAGAGAGAGAGAGATAGTGAGAGAGATAGTGAGAGAGAGAGAGGGGGAGTCAAGCGCAAAATAAAGATGTAGCAGTGTCAAAGAGGAGGGAAGCGTGTGGGCCTGCTGCTAATTTCCCGCCCTGAGTGCAGTAATCTGAGGGGAAGATTAAGGTGAAGGAGTTATTCTTAACTATTTTATTAAGAGGTGCTTTAGGCGCTGGAAGAAAGGGCTTTAGAGCTCCTCCAGCAGCGTGCCATACAATACAAGACAAACATTTGCTGTTATTTCACCAAAGTACTCTCAGATGTGCTGGGTCGGGGCCTTGCCTTTTGCCGCGGAGGAACTTGGCATCAAAGTTCCCCGGAGTTCTCTGAAAACCCAAAAAAACCCTGCCCTTCTTTTCCGCGGGACCTGGCCTGAGCCCGTGTCCGGCAGATAAATTGCGGGGTGTCAAAAGAAAGGACGGCAAACCTCACACCTAGTTTTAATTGAAATGCGAGAGGGCATTACAGATTAACAGACCGGGCGACACAGGAACCTTTCCCCTGTAAAACTGGGGATCTGAATACTGACATTCATATTTCCATGTAATATGGTCTTTCTCAAACAGTTCCTATTTTAAAAATATGTGAATATTCTCTCCAGGCCTCACAGTTTAATATAAAGTAATATTCTGTCTTTGTAAAAGGAGCCAAGGCCAGCAAGAGTCCAGCAGCAGCTTCACCCACTGGCCTCTTCTTGGTTTTTGTCTTTTATTTTTAGCTTTGTCATTGCTTCAAAATTCGTCATTCTTTAACATTCACTGCTCTTCAGTGTGTGTGTGCATGTGGTCACCCGAGCGAACCCTTACTGCATTCAGGAGAGTGAAGACAAACTGATTCACCGAGGCCAACATTGGGCTTTAACAAAGAAACGACAGTAACGCCAAGCTGCACGTCTTTAGCTGCCCCCAGTCTGACCAATGTGCAGAGATGTTGTTGGAATAACATCTTCCCAATTAAAATAGCTTTATTGACATATCTCAAAAACCTCAGGAACTCTGTGTTGAACGGACAGATGAAAACCACAGAAGTGGCTGTTTCAACCTCTCATAAAACACAATTCAGAAACCGGATCGTCCTCTTTCCTTTTCTGTACTCATAAGAGAGGATGTGGCTGGACTTGATGAGGAGAGAGGTGGAGAGTGAGGGAGACACGAGACTTGGGAAGCGTCCTCCTTAAACCAAACTGTAGAAATTCTAAATGTCCCATCTCAGGCTTTATAGGCAATGAAATCCCAGTGAGCAACTTGGAGAAAGACTTTTGATTCTTGTATTGGTTTTTTTGCTTCAGTGAAGTCACCGTTTTGTTCATCAATAATACAGAGAGAAATCTGTCATGGTATAGAAGAAGATACCAGTTTTTCCACTGACGCACTCAGATACAGCGGAAAAGATCTCCAGAAGATTCACGGCAGGCGAGTCATGTCATCTCTTACATGCTCTTCCCAGGCACCAACCCTCGCACGAATGTTCCGGAAATGTTCCTGCTGTTGTGAACGCGTCTGACTCAGGAAAATGTCCAGACCCAATTTTCTGGAGTTCATCCGGAGACATTTTCTTCAGACGTAAAAAGTCTTAACGGTGTAAAAGTATCCAAGTGTGGAAATTCCCTTTTGATCCGACATAGACGCAACATCCAAATGATGGTCGGACTGGTTGAGGCCCACGAGAAAGAAGCAGCCCGTGTTCATGACATCATCCGAGTCCTTGTAGGTGATGATGTGTGAACTGTACAAAGAAGGGCAGCTGTGGCTAGGAATGGCGGCGACAGAGAGATACTTGGGATGTGCAGACTGGATGGCAGGCGGCATTTAATACAAGATGTAATTCCCATTGAGAGAAAATAGGATTAAGTATTTTGTGCTTTATAAAAGTAACAATAATCACAATAACAGTCATTGGTTTGACACACTGGATTTCTACATTCAGTCTAATTTTGTTTTGAAGGGAGTCGCATATATTTTTCAGCCATGGGGGGGGTTTCAGGTTAAAATATTTAAAGTCAGTTCAAACATGTCTTGAGCTTGCTGGGACATCAGCTTTCTAATTCAAAGTCTGTACACAAACTAAACTAATCCCAAACTCTGCTACACAAGTGTAACTGGTCTGGGTGTGTGCAGCTCCAACTACCACACATTGCTTCTGCCTGTGTTGTGTTGGAGTCGCTACAGGAACATGCAACCACTGCTTTGCTGAACAGGGGTTTTTTTCGAGTGTCTGTCACCGCCAAGGGTATGTGTGTGTGTGTGTGTTTTTTTTTTACTGGAAAGAGTCTATTATGCATGGTCTCTACACGAAAAAAGGAAGGCTGATACTCTCACATTTCACGTTATCTTGGTTATCTTATAATGAAGTTTACAGGTCGTGTTTAATCACATAACGATGAAACTATATAATTCTTTAAAAATACAGAGTGCTGAAAAAACACGTTACCTGATTACTCCTTTATTTCAATTAGACTACGTGTAATAAGCAAAATTGAAATCTTGGATGTTCTGTACAATAACATTATATTTTAATAGTTAGCCTACTCTCCATTGCACCTCCCCTCACAAAACTCCCAATAGAATGTTGTCTTGGGCAAAGGTGTTGGTGTGAGTTATTCTGACTTGCTGCTTTTCACACAAACACCCAATTTCCTTTAATGGCACAACACTCTTCTTTCAGGACTCTGTCAGGTGAACCCTTAGCTACGCAAAAAAAAAACCCTAATCCTTTTCCTGGAAGGTGAATGTACAATTAATACAGGCCGAGCACTTTGCCCTATGGGACACTGAGCATCACGGAGACGCAAGCTTGTAATAGAGCTATTTGTTTTCCTCAGAAAGCTGTCCAAATGCCCTCGCTGGGACCGCTGGACTGCACAAAGGCCAGCTATGAATTGGTAAAATCCAATGGGGCAGTTTATTGATTAGGCCCGCGGCTAGTGGAACGCAAAAATCCAACTAAATTAGAAATGTGTGTTTCTGTATGTGAGAGTGTGTGTGTTATTGTGTGTGTGTGTGTGTGTGTGTGTGTTGCTGCTGCAGTAAAAATGTACTACTTAAACAATCTGAGATAATACATTTAAAGATATAAAACATAACAACTCCCCTACAACCGCCTCTAAATTCTACCATTTTCTTGCTCACATCTGTTGCCCTCCCTCTTCACCGTCTCCCTTTTCAATGAGAGCAGTTTGTCAGGGTCAGAAAGCAATTTAAAACCTCTATTAATGAGAGTCAGTGAGAGAGAGAGAGAGAGAAGTGACAGAGGGACAAGTTGAAGGAGGGAAAGAAAGAGAGATGAGGTAGTGGGGCGGAGAGAAGAAGAGGATGAGGAAGGAGGGAGGGGTAGGCGGGTAGGCTGGGGTGTCAGCCATCAAAGCAGGCCAGGAGAAAAGAGGGCCAGGTGCTGGTTGTGGGAATGTGCCGTCCATGGTTCCAGGGACCAGGGAACTGGTGTGCATGTGTGTGTGTGTTGGGGGGGTGGTAATTAGCCAAGCCTGGAGGAGAGAGAGAGGGCCCTCCAGGGCCCGCGGGGATAGCCCCTCCGAGAGGATACCATTTGCACTTCTACAGGAGCCGCCAGCCCCAGGCCACAAAGAAGGGGAAAAGGGGAACTATAGCATCCTTTATCAGGCTCGACAAAGACGCCGCATCTTTTCAAAGTAGACTGGAGAGAGAGAGAGAGAGAGAGAGAGAGAGAGAGAGAGAGAGAGAGAGAGAGAGAGAGAGAGAGAAACTCCAGTGTTCCAGGGAAGGAGGGAAAAAGGAGAAGAGAAGAGAGAGTCCTCGGACTGGTCAGGACACAGACAGAGAACGAGAGAGAGAGAGATGCCAGTGTGTGGGTTGGAAAGCGAGACAGGAGGTTACGGTCATACTGGGACCCACTCAGTCCTCTGAGACATCAGAAATTCACTAATGTCCCACAAATGCATAGACATACACACACTCAGATAACACACAGAGCCGAGTTACACAAGAAATATTCCCAGGACATGGCACCAGAAAAAACAATATCATGTAGTTCTTTTTAATAATTTCTTTCATTTTCCATCCCATTGGGGTTTTTTTTCGGGGCATGAAAATATGAAATGGCTCTTCCAACAAAACAATGGAATTGCCACGAAAGAGGTAGCACAGTTTGCTTTTCACTTCATCTCATCGGAGTGAAGCAGAGGTGGTCGATAAGGAGCCAAAATGGCCGCCCCTCTACCTTTGACATTATCAGGGAATCTTAAGAGTTCTGCCCTCCTGCGGAGCGAAGGAAAGTGGAGGTCATTGACATTACTTTTACCTATTACCTCTGGAGTACGGCTACACAGGGGGGGTGAATGGTGGCCTTTGAGGCTGCATGGCTTTGTGTTCCCCCGTTGGAGAGCAGCCTGACAGCCTTAGTTGAGTGGGGGCCAAAGGTCAGACAGGTCATGTGATAAGGCATTTCAGACACCGCATACAGGCCCCCAGACTGAAGAGGCCTGAAAAACCTCAAGACCCCCACTCCTTCTCTGTGTACATCTCCTCTTCCCTTCTTTTCTCTGTCCCCTCTATACCCCCCCTCCCCTCTCTCTCTCCCCCTCTCTCTGTATCTCTCTCTCTCTCTGGACACAAAATGCCATTTGTTGTCCGTCAGTCAGTAGCGCAAGGGCCCGGGTCGGGCCCAGTGCTGAAAGCTCCATTCACACACCCTCTCACCCAGGGATGTTTTTGCAATTCAATATTTTCACACGCAGGCAGCTTCGTCGTTACTTTGGAACCGTACACTTGGCAGGATGAGGACAGGGGCCTCTGGGACAGAGGGGCTGAGAGGTGGAGGGTTTGAGGAGAAGGGGGTCAGCACAGAGGAATCCTAGTGTCGGGCGGGGACGGGCTTGCATCGGCTAATGGGCCATCTTGAAATGTTTTAGCCGAGATCCCTCCAACACCTACACACCCACACCCACACACACACACACACACGCGCAAACAAGTGTGCACACACTCTCCTGAAGGGCTACACACACATTCCACCCTTCTCATCACTTCACAACCAATCTGACTCCAGGTTAACGAGGAGGGCTCTTATTTCCTTCATCAAAATCTCTGCTGGAGACTTTATGCCCTTTGCCTCACTCATGGCAGACAGCGTCCCACATCTCAAATACACAGTCCATAGTTAGTAACAACCAAAAGAGAATGGTTGTACATCTACTTGTCAATGTGCATCTTTAAAAGGAATTATAACATGACACACAATTGGTGACTGATTTATATTAAAAAAATGCATTTTAAGAATATGTATCAGTTTTAAAAGGCATTTAACAAAGATTAGCAGAGCAAACCTGAAGCAACTGATAGAAACATCCCCCACCCCAAAAAAGTACAAACTACATGGAAATGTTCCCCCGTTTTTAACCGGACCATTTCAGGAGATTTGTTCAGATTCCACAGCTGTATCACCAAAGGATTTGTTTAGCATACAGAGTGGCTGAGGTAAATGGAGGGGCCCACAATGAGAGGGAGCTCTTAATATATTTATCCCGTGCACCACACTCTACTTAATGAAATTAAACCACACCTATAGTGGCCCTTTGTCTCCGGGGAGTTCTGTAATCAACATGCCACCAGTTTTCATTTTGTATGAAAATAAATGGCAGCCGGTGATATGGGCCTAATTGTGTTGCACCGGGGAGGAGCTGGGTGAGAGAGGAAACTTGCAGTGGGGATATGTAGTGCAGCCAATTTTCATGGACAGCGGCACTCGAGAGGTAGTCAAATAAGCAGAGGCATTCATCTGGGGACTGGTACCCCGCTTCCACTCTCTCTCTCCCCTCTCCCTCCTTCTCTTTCTATCCATCATACTCACAAAGAAAGTTAGCCAAGTATCAAACAAATACAGAGCCGGTGAGCCCTGCGCACTAGCGCCTGGCAGGGTCACTGGATAATGACAGCTCAATTACTGCGAATCTCCTTGTACGCCGCCCCTCCACTACAATCCCCCCACCCGCCCCACCTAGCACGGCAAATTTGTCAAACGCGCTAAAACGATGGGTCTGACAGTGTAATCGCTAACCGTCCCCACCGACATGAAAGAGGTCTTTATCTGGCCAAATCAAAGAACCTGATCTCTGAGAGAAAAGTTTAACGGGGGGGGGGGGGGGGGGGGACGTCCCGCTTGGCCCCTGTGAGACTTGGAGATGTCTCTAATCCGCTTTAATGAGACACTGCGTGCCCATCTTTGTGGTAATGACGAAACACAGTGAGAAAGACTTGTGCGAGGGAGGGAGGCGTGGGTGAGATAGAAGTGAAGATGGAGCCAAGGCTTTGAACTGGCGGTCTGATGAAAGGAGAGGCGGGCAGGGGGAGTTGAGAGCCACACTGCCGCTACACACCGCTGTCTGTGTCAGAGACAGACAAACAGCCCAGGGGACAGAGCAGTTTGTCTGCTTATCATATCTGGACAGGATGAGCCATCAGCAGCAGCGGCAGATTGGGACTGCGACTGAAGTGTGTGTGTGTGTGTGTGTGTGTGTGTGTGTGTGTGTGTGTGTGTGTGTGTGTGTGTGTGTGTGTGTGTTCAGATTAGTGAATTTGTAAAATCACTACAGAAATAAAATAACAAAACAAAATTATTAAATGTGACTATTCACCATATATCTATGTTTACTCGTTGCAAAATAAAACCCTACACCACGAGTTGGCCTTGTGTCACCTTGCCATTAAAATGTACACTTAATTAAGAAAAAATTGTTTATCCCTAAAGATCTTAGGTCATATTACATATTATATCACTGCATTAGCTTCAAAGATGGATTATATTAGTAAGAATATCATTTTTTTGGATTGTCCAGAGTGCATTTCATGAGACCAAACTGCATGTGTGTAAAAAAACCACTTCCTCTGAATCATCCATTCACACACCAGAAATCAGCAGAACAATGACATGATCAAGATCGTATCATCGCAATACGTTTCATCTGAAAAGCATTGAAACAATTACACTGAATAATTGTCCAGCTCTTCTTAATTTACTGAAATCTGTCACCACACCAAGATACACAAAGACTGCCTGCGCAGAGAGACAGAGAGAGAGAGACTACGGCGTAAATGAAAGAGGCGACAAAAAAAAGTACAAGAGGTTCAGGAGTGGATGAAAGGAAAAAAGAGCAGGCTCGGGACAAATGAAGAAATTAAAGGAATGACAGAGAGGGCGGGGGGGGGGGGGGGGGGGGGGGGGGGGGTGAACACGCTAATACCAAACAAATCGGGATTAGACCCAGATAAGACTAGTCACAATGCTGAGCAATCCTGCGGATATCACAATGTGAGGAGGAATCATGAGGGCTGCTTAAGCATGCTAATTAGGGACTCGACACATTTGCCCCTTGTTTTGCAAACAACACACACTGTTACACAGCGGGTGGTGCACAGTCACACCGGACCCACAGAGAGATAATCATTTAGCGTTAATCAGCATCCTCGAGAAGTAAAAGATAAAGCATTTCCTACGGGACGACCCCAGCAGTCGTTTTATTCTAAGCCCCGAGAAGCTGGATGGAATCTTCCAGACGTGGTCCGGCACTGAGGGGACGTAACTCGATAGGCAGCAACAGGTCAAGACAAAATGCATTTAACTGCAGTGTAATGGCTTTTCTTTCTTTTTTTTCGAACCCCCTTTTCGCCCAACACATGCCACTCTCCGCACGCTGCTCGGCTATTTTTAACAGGACCCTGCCCCCATCTGCAGGCGGAAAATGACGGGTATGAGGAGAGACGAAAAACAGGGGGCTGCTCAGAAAGAAAACATCGGGGACATATCTGAAACTGTCTCAGGCATACCAGCAGTCTGCACTGCCAAAACGATCGGGAGATTGCCATGTTTTTACAAACATGGCGGATGAGGTCATGGTGCACGGAGGGAAAGAGGCATATTTGCCAACTGGATAATGTGAGGTCAATGTATCATCGGAATGAATGGGATTTAGAGCCATGTGCAAGAGCTTAATGCAATGGTATTTGTATGTCAACTCAAAATTTGACTTAACCAGCATGAGGCCAGGCAGGAAGCATGCATGTGTGCGTCTGCGTGTGAGAATGAGCGTGACGGCGTGTCCAGGTGTAAGAGATGCCCACCCATCGCTGTGCCAGACTTGGCCAAGGTCAAAGCTCGGAACAGTGACAGGACCTCCAACAACTGCACGAAATGCTACACACACACACACACACACACACACACACACACACACACACACACACACACACACACACACACACACACACACACACACACACACACACACACACACACACACACACACACACACACACACACACACACTTCGCCAGCCAGCAGTGCCAGCTCCTGCTGTTTGGATGACATTTACACTCAACCTTTCCAGTTTGTGATTGATTGGGGTTAAAACATGCCAATGACCAAAAATCTGTCACTGCTAAGGTGTGTGTGTGTGTGTGTGTGTGTGTGTGTGTGTGTGTGTGTGTGTGTGTGTGTGTGTGTGTGTGTGTGTGTGCGCGCGCGCTCGTGTGTCCATCCAGGATCTATCCCAATTACTGCGTACGTATGGTGTCTAAATCTGCGTGCACATTCGCCACTGCAAAGTAGGGAACCTTGACACGGGTCAAATTCTGCTGCTCAGTCTTTTCTGCTTAGTCCTTTCTATCTCTTTTATGCAAAATGAGGAGACCGTAACTGTAACTTGAATATTGGCCATTTAATAAATCAACCTAACACAATACTGAATATGAATCATGACGTGAACGTATAAATAAATCTTGAATGTGTGACCATCCAAGTCCCCCCCTCTTGATCATTACATCTTCATGGGAAGTGATAAAACTGGATTTAAAAGACCTATCTTTTAAGTGTTGCGGTGGAGGTCGACGGGGGATCACCTCAGGGCCAAAAGATACGGTCGACAAATGTAATGTCACATCAAAGACAGGACGCCTTAAACAGCTGGATGGTGAATATAAATGATCTCTGTATTTTGCAGGCACACTAGGATCCAAGATCCACAGAGCCTCCGACATCTCTTCTCCAGAGGATTCTGGGCCAAAGCAGCAGCACATTTACAACACCAACTGTCTGAATAACAAGAAACGCATTGAAATCACAGTGGTCAGGGAGGAAGACCGGGAGTCGAGCTGCAGTTAGCGAAAGAAAACTCTTAAAAGGGGTTTCAGTGGAATGGTCGTAAAACAGACTATTTAAACAAATAATTGTAATATATCAATTGAACTATCCACCAATAAATTCGTCCTCCCTCTTTACAGCTTCGGAGCTCGCGGAGTAACAAGTTCCTTATATTCAAAGTCTTTCTCCGGTTTATTGCCTGCACAGGTGGAAGAGATCATGAAGGTTTTTTCTTTATTGGCTGACCATTTCAAAGATTTAGGGCTGAGCAGAACGGAGACTTCAGACTACACTGTCCTCCACATTTCAGGGTAATAGGGATACTTTGTTGGAGAGAGCTTTTTTCAAGAGTCTGCTCTCACAGAAAATTTGAAGATATGGTTACAAAAGGCAATGCATCTTTATTTGTATGAGATTATGTGAAACAAATGTGGACCACATGTTACCGAAACAGACAGTGGCTTGACATTGAACTAACCAAAGCAAAGAGTGAAAGCCCACTCCAACTTTAACCCAGGTAACTTCCCCTGCGCCAAATGAATATGTTACTAATAGGCAAATTCATGGCTATGTAATGAATAAAAGTGCCTTAAGGTTTTTTGGTGTTACGACAGAAAGGGTTACACACTTTCTTCATGCAAATTGTTTTGTTTTTTTTCTTTTGTGTACAGTCCAAAGATATTTGACTGAGCACACAAAGATGGGGAACCAGCCCCAGAAATAAATTCAGAGGAGCCTCGCCGCTCCCACAACACGCTAAAGCGTATCTTACGTGTGCGCACGCGAGGGCGAGGAACTCAGTGCGGATCCAACAAACGTCCATAATCAAGTACTCATGCAGCACATGTGGCCGTGCCAAATGTGGACTGATGCAATTAGTTAGGCTACACAATTTTTCAATCCTTCAAAGAATTGACACAAATGGCTCCAGAATCAGGCCAAATGTTCACATTCAAAAATCCCCAGGACCATGAAAAAGGAGAATAAATGGAGTGATCGTGCATCACAAACCCGATTTTACAAATCATTGGAAAGCGGGTCGTCTTCATAACAAGGTGGTCGGTAATATTTTGGAAACTGAAAAAAACAACAACACACAATGTGACGTCACCTGAATTATTCCAGTTTTTCGGGTGCGATTATCGACAGCAGTCATTTTAGACGTACTACTTTTAAGCTGGAGTCCTGCAAAGATCATTCACATCATCATACGCGAATGCAAACGGGAGACAAGAGTCTCAGGTTTTCCCAACCTGTTTTATAAAAGAATTACATAGATTTAATTTTGCATCATTCTCAGCCTGACTGAAATTAAAAAATAATACAGAATTTTAAAAAAAATGCTTTGTGTCTCATGGCACTGCATTATTAATCATTAGCCTTCATCAATTAGCATATTTACAATAGTAGGAGGCATCAGCAAGATTTCCATTGGCTTAATGGGCTCACTGAAAAATAAAACTTTTTTATTTATAAGATTTACAGTTTCATAAAAGGTAAATTGCAGCCACTGCCGTCCAATACGATGACATTACATTTCCTTTTCTTCATTTGATGATCCTATCATTTTTATGTCCAGGCTCTAATCTGTGAACATGGCGCAGTGCTATCTGACACACATTACAGCTGCAGAGCAGTAATACGTGGGAGCCTGCACGGGACCCTGAGCGTTTAGCCAGAAGTTCAACATTGCTGCCATTGTTGGTTTTAAAGTGTTATGGGTTGGGTTTTATTACTTCTGTCAAAACATCAGAAGCTGTTGAGCCAGGCCAAGTTCATGACACGGGAGTCCACCTAATAAGGGCCGTTTAACACAGAGATCAATAGAATATCTGGCTATTAATATATATATAGGCCAGAGACGAGAGCCTGAGAGGAAAATTGTCATAAGTCGGAGTGGTGGGTCCATTTTGTGCAAAATCAGCAGGAAAAAAAAAACCATGGGGAAAAAAAGGAGAAAGAAAACGCACGGCATTACCTTTCATATTATTGCCTTGATAACGCAGATGGGCCCGGTTACTACAACAGGTTTACAGAATATCAATATCGTGTGCAAGTTGTGGTCAGAGTCAGAGTGAATTCAGCTCCTACATGTGTCTCTGTGAAGAGCTGTTTATACCTCAGTTATATTTCACACACACACACACACACACACACACACACACACACACACACACACACACACACACACACACACACACACACACACACACACACACACACACACACACACACACACACAAATACAAGGGAGGGAAAAAGAAATCTACACTCTCTCAACCGGAAGTCCTAATTGAACCCCACTTTAAAAGCTTCACATGGGCCCAGCAGATCGCCACAATAAAACAGCCGCAAATTGTTTTCGCACGCACGCACGCACGCACACGCACAAGCAGTCCTCTGTGTGGCGCACAACCACCAGGTATATGGAAAATGTCGTCAATGTGAGAGAAAAATTTAAATGAGCTTTCGGATGCAAAAGCAATTTCACTCACGATTTTTTGTTTTCAGACAACAAGAGGCGAAGTCTCATATTAAAGCAGTGATATTTGATAAAAATGACATATGACATGTAATGACTGGGTTCAAATGAGCCAGGGGATTTACTCACTTATAATTTAAAAAAAAGAGAGAAAGAGAGAGAGAATTAACATCCAACATTAAAAACCTAAATATAATGAAAAACGATATGTGCAGGCTTTGATCTGAAATTAAATTATGCATTCCAATAATTGTATCGATAACATACAAAATATTAGCGGTAAGGGAACGGAGCAAGAAACGTGATATTTATTAGAATAAAAAACCCCACAAGCCTTTCGTAAATGAAGCAAAAAAAAAAAGAAGAAAAAGCTGCATATATATGAATATATCGATTCTGCCCGTGAAGTTTGTGCAGTGTCGTGGCTTGTAACGTGTCGTCTCTCGTGTGTGCTGTCTGGGCCGAGAGGATGATACGTACACCGAGGTGACAAATAAAAAAAAAAAGATACAACATCTGGTGAACGTTGCTGTGGGACTCCTGCACTCAGCAACAGGCGAGAGAGTGTTATTCCTACACGGCAGGAGTGGACTATATTCCCACGCGGTGTAGTCAAAATGTGTGGGCCTGCGTGTTTTGAATGTTAAAAGGCACAAGATACTTTTTTTTTGCTGTTCTGGTTTCCCCCCCCTTCTCTCCCTGCAGCCATCCCGCTGCAGCACCACCGACCGGAGGCCACAGCGCCACAAAGCCAGGTATTTGTGTTCATTAGCACCCGGATCAACAGACTGTGGGGCCGTTCAGAGATCAAGACCAAGTGCAGTCACAGGCAACAGGCAACAGGCAACAGGCACGGCCCTCCACATGTTCAAGTATTGTTTTTCACAAAGTAGCCCAATTAGCGTTTTGGGTTTTTTTTTTCTGCTTTTCGTTCCTTTTCTTTCTTTTCTTATTTGTTGTTCTTGTCCTTTCTGTCTTTGTCTAAAACGTAATACGGGAACTTGACCCCATGCGTGTGCACCAATCATGGAGAACAGGCATAACATAAATATGCACACACAAAAACAAAAAAACAGTGCTGGTGATTATTTTTATTGTGATTAGAATTAATCTGGACGCACGAGCTGTGAAATCCTCACTTAAAAGAATAATGCCATCAGATTTGCATTTTTATAAAACGTAGCCTGTGTTGTAAAAAGTGAAGGCTCATTTAAAATAAACATATTCCAGGTTTTGTTTGAGAAGCTGTGCACAAATATTTATTTCAAAGCAAAAAGAAAAAGAAATTATATATATATATATATTTATATATATTTTAATGTCTGATATCAAGATCGAAGGCCAGTGGCGTTTGATAAAGTTACAGTTTTTAAAAAGGCCTGTACACATGCAACCAAGCATGGCCAGCACAAAAACATGACGTGAATATTTCAAAAATAATTATTTTTAATAGCATAGCATATAAGGTTTTATCATATAGACGAGGAAAAATGCGTCCTGTGTTTTTCAGGTCTGCATTTCTTTTTTTACAAAACTACAAATCGAACCTCACTGTGGATGAACAAGTGCCAACAGTTCTACAATAATGGCTGTGTAGTAAAGCAATCGTCTTTCAAATGAATTGTAGATAATAATAATAATAATAATAATAATAGTAATAAAAGCAGATTGACCCATATAGGTGGCCGTGGAAAACAAGGTGCATTCAAGGTGCAGGAGCAAAATTAAATTAAAAAAAAAAGACCCTGTAAAATTAAAAAAAAAAAAACGCGATTCATAAATCAAACCCACCAACAAATAAACAAACGTCAAAAACACGGTCCACTTTCCAACAACAACGTTGCTGCATGTTCGCGAAAGTGAACACATGAATTGTTTGTTTCCGTGACGCGCGCCGCAGCAGCAGCGGTCTCTGCACAAGACGCGTTATTGATTGGCATTCCCTGGAGGAGGAACCAGTCCGCAGCGGTCCGAGGGCCCCGGGACACACACACACACACACACACACACACACACAGTGGCCGTACGAGGAGCGAGATCCTCAAGCTGGATCGACTTTTCCCAACAACCCACAAAAAAAAACAAAAAAAATCTGCATTAAAACATTGCTCTTTCTTTTCTAAATTCGCCTCCTGGCGTCTCCCGTCCTGCAGGCGAGGGAGACGCTGAGCTCGGTGCAGCAGCAGCAGCAGCAGCAGAGCAGTGCCACAGCGCCCACTATTTCAAAAGCCGGGAATATGATTTCACAAGACTGGGAACTGCTCTGTTTTTTTTACCGAAAAAAGTTACCATCCATTTCGACAACTTTCTTTGGGTAACTTTCGGGAAACGGGGGTTTGTGCGCCACCGCCGAGCGAACCGAGCGCAAAAAGAGTGAAACACTGACAAGATGGAGCTCAGATTTCTTTTTCTTAATTTTTTTGGTGGACGGAGTGTGTTTGTCTGTTTGACACACAAGTGAGAGCGACGACAAACAGCGCCGGCGGCGTTTTGTCTCATCACACATGAAACTTTCTTGACACTGGCGCAACCAGCGAAGCCAAAAGAGCGCAGCGTGCAGAGGGGGACGCGGCGCACCAGCAGCCGGAGCGGGGGAAACACTTCTTTAGCACACGGAGGGGCAAAGAAAAAAGTTGTCTGTGGACAAAGCGTCGCCCGCACCGCCTGTATTCATTTTAAAGGATATGACAAATGACAAGGACGCGGTGGTCATCAAACAACACAAGCCGGAGGTTTGGGAGCCGGCGGCTGGAAGCGTTAAGATAGAAGGAGGGGAAATAGAAAGAAGACCTACTTTTGGCCAGTTTTCTCGCCCTCGCCTTGGATCTCATCTTGTCGGCTTGTAGATTCCTCTCGTCGTCCTCCGTGAGCCCAGAAGCAGCAACAACACTATCTTCATCTCACCAGCATTGTCAGTTAGGACACCTTCGCACATGCGCACAGGCCCATTCAATCTGACACCCGCGCCGGGGCCAAAAAACTTTCCAATGTATTCATCATCATCACTTTTTTTTTGTCCTATCGTCTCCCCTTTAGATCACTTATCTCTTCCCCTCCTCCTCCTCCTCCTCCTCCTCCTCCTCCCGCTCTCCTCACCGCCTCACCTCCCCCTCCCTCCCCCCTTTACCACCGTCCACCACCCCTCCTCACCCCTACACCCCTCCCCACCCGCCCCATTCAGCTCCTGCCAGCACCTTCTTGTATTTTTACCCCTTTAACAGCGACTACTCGCTTTTCTCCAACCGGCGGTGGACGAAGAGGTGAGGACGAATCATGATCGTCTTATATTAACGACAGTTTACAGGATTATGACTATTATATTATCATTTTCCCATGATTAGATTTTTTTTTTTTTTGTGAATGTAGCCTACAGATGTCCAGAAACGTTTTTAAACTGTTGACGCAGCTCATATTTCTTATTAGTGTTTTTAATTGTATGGTTAATTTTTAACTTCATTAATTCACATGCAGGCGTAAAAAAAGGTGCACGGCTCGATTGGAGTTGCACCTTGCAGGCTCTCTCTGTGTGTGTGTGTGTGTGTGTGTGTGTGTGTGTGTGTGTGTGTGTGTGTGTGTGTGTGTGTGTGTGTGTGTGTGTGAACCACGTTGCCCTCAGGACATGCAGCAGCAGCGGCCAGCAGCAGCAGCTGTTTGACACATGCACGGAGGCTCCACCAGCACCGCCGGTCCACACCGGGGGGGGGGGGTGTGTGTGTGTGTGTGTGTGTGTGTGTGTGTGTGTGTGTGTGTGTGTGTGTGTGTGTGTGTGTGTGTGTGTGTGTGTGTGTGTGTAGGTGGGTTGGTTGGGGGTCCGGGGGGTGGTGGTAGGCGGGGGGGGGGGGGGTGTTCACGTTTGTTACAGTCCTATTTGTTGCACTTATTTGTGGGAGAACTTGTGTTCACTGTTTGCGCGTAGAGTTGGGCGCAGATCACCTGAAGGAAGGTGGACATGACCGCAGACTCTCTCTCTCTCTCTCTTTCTGTGAGTATGACTTTTGCCTTGCACCTGTTTGTTTGTCTGTCTGTTTGTTTGTTTGTTCGCTGCAGGCAGGTTATCCGTCCGAGTCCGTCTGTGCATCGAGCACGTGTGAGTGATGTAGACTGAAGACCCAAAAGGTAAATTTTGAGATTTCTCTTCATGTATTTATTCAAAATTAACTCTGCAGCATTAGTTTTTATGAACTTGTTGTTAGCACATGTTATTATTGAAGTTGCAATTTAGGCCATTATATATATATTTATATATATGTAACTTTTTATTATACAGCAATTAACTTTACTGCAACAATTTTGCATGGTTTAAAATGTGCAATACATTTATGGCCGTCACATTTATAATTATAATCGATTTTACATTCCATACTTCAGTTATAAATTTACGCTGAATATGATTGTTTTTGTCGACCGAAGTTTGTAGTAAAACAACAACAAAAAAGAATTAAAGGAGAAGAAAACGAGCCCTGATGTGGACATTGTAAAAATGAAATCGTGTTTTATTATTTATAATAAAGTCCCGTCGGACTGGCGGTGGCGGGCCGGACGTCACACTCACGTGGAGCCCGGGCCTTTAGCCTACATGTCATCTGGGAATGGTTTCCGTCTGGTGCGGCTGAAGAAAGGCGGCTCTATGTTGGAGCCTATTAAAGATCGGTGGTGATGGAGAGACTGCAGTCTGCGGGGAGGAGCGGAGCAGCGAGCCTCTGCACACCAATCACAACTGCACTCGTATGTTGGATTTCAAATCCACGCGTAGAGTAAGACACTATTAGTAGTATTGTTACTATTATTAATATTACTATTATAATTCCAGCTATTGCTGAACATGACGCGGGGCACGGGTCGTGGCCCGTCCGGACACTTGTCTGACTCTCCTGCGTCTCGGCGCGCAGCCGCAACTCGTTAATTCGTTATGATGCTCGCGAGGCAACAATTGATTTGAATGAAGGCTCGAGTTCATCAAACACGCCCGCAGCCTAAGATTGGACAGAAATTGCCGAGGGATGTTTTCCCAGGGGTTTTGAAAGTCTAACGAATGACATGACCACGAATCGATAATAATCAGCAGTTATTAGCATAATACATTATCTGTATATTATGGGAAGTTGGTTTTGGCGTCAAGTGGCGAGAAGGGTTTTTTGTTTTGTTTTTCGAAATGCAAGAAGGAAGAGTGTGAAGTAAGTGTCACGGGGCATCTGTGTGCATAATAACAATAATTACAATTATAATAATAATTATAATATAAATAACAATTTTCAGATAAGCTCTACTGCTTTGAAAAAAAAGGCGCAGATTGAAACTCGGACAAATAATAATAAAACGCAAACAGGTCGATGAGCAAATAATAAATCATGTGCTGTACAAAGGTTTTGTTTATTCCGCTGCGTTTGACGGGAGAGTGGGCGCGCAGGCGACAACCTATCAATACTCCCTCGTCTTAATCGATCGGGCCTCATCAACACCGCCTCCTTCAATTCAGCGTCGGTCAGAGGGAGAAAAAAAACACACACGAGAGAAACACAACCGACACAAGTAACTTTCCCCTGTCGGTCGAAACGGTTCCCTCTGGCCGCCCGGCTCGGTCTGAGGCCATGGGCCTCTGGATATCTCCCGCGCATCGGATTGGCCAGAGGATTTCACACGGTGCAACACCTTGTTTTTTTGAAAGGGCCAATTAACTGCTTTTGGTGCATAGAAATTAATATATATATATATTAAAAGTTCTGCTCCCCGACACTGGCCCGTTGGGGAATAGCCTAATTCCCTGCGTCATTTAAACGCCGACCTTTAACGGGGGCTGCGGAGACGCAGAACGGCTGCGCAGGAGCAGGAACACCGCACGGTTCGGAGTATTTGCTTTCCACAAATGTGGCTTTTTTTCCTCCTTTTTCTTTTTTCTTCTTTTTTTTTGTTTCGCCCTACCGCTTGTGGAGCACATGAAGGCAGCACTAGCTTCCCCTCCGCCCCCCGGAAGAGAGGAGCTGCTGCTGCTGCACTCATGTTCAATCACCTGCACAGAATCCCTCTGTTTTATTAATCCGTCTCATTAGACTGACGACAGCCAGATGTGATTCATAATCAACTGAGTGATGAAGAAGAAGAAGAAGAACAAACGAGCTCAACCTGCAGCACAATCAAAACCCTTTTGTTCGGTTCTACTTTTCTCTAATCGTTTCGCTCTTATTCTTGGACTCGACCACTGCGTCGACACAGAGCGACCTCTGTCATCTGCGCATCCCACAGTGCACACTTCTTCATACGCTGCGTTGTTTTGATGTCAACACACTGTCTCCACTGCTCCTGGGTAACAGAAGTATGGGCCCCACGCGCAGCCACTGATGGGGCCTGTTTATGTGCAGACTCATTCGTGTGGCGGGTTACACAAAGTTACACAATTTGCGACAAATCGGTTCAGCTTCCTCTATAATCTGCACGTTGAGGACGAGATTACGTCTTCTGTGGGCCGATTACAGCCCCCCTCCAGAAAACAATCGATCCGTTAATTTACACTATGAAATACAAAAAAGAGTAGTGGTATAAGGCTGGACTTGTGTGGTCAGACTGGACCCCCCCCCCCCTCCTCTCACACACACACACACACTCTACAGGCTGTGCTGAAACCCAAGCTTTATCCACGGCGGACAGGGGTCTCCGGGTCTCCGGATTCGACGTTCGGCGCAGATAAGATCGCCCCACACACGGCCAGGTGAAAGCGGAGCAGCCCTCGGTGCGGCCCGGGGCGGATGACAAGGCCGCGGCGGGACCCTCTGCGGGCTCGCGGAGCATTGGACTGTAAATTTGTTAACTGTGCGACTCCGCCGCAGCTCGGTGTAATGGGAGCGTAAACATGGAACAACTGGCTGGGGGACATGCGCGGAGCCACGCGCGCGCTCGCTCACGCACGCATGCACGCACGCGCAAAACTGAAAATACTGTACAGGGTGTGACGTGTACATGCATGGGGAAGGGGTGGGGTGACCCGCACAGTTTCGTCACCACAGACAAGAAACGATGAACACAATAACAATCACCTCCAACGCACCTTTCTTTTTCATAAATCTATAAGTATGCATTCACCACAATCCCTTCCTATTCCTTTTCTCCTGTTTTCTGAAGTGTGAGTTCGGAGTGGCACTCCTCAGCGGCCCCTCCTCCGGCGAAGCGGTCACACTGAAGTTGCCTTGGTAATTATTAGCCATTAATTGGGTTCAGGACCTTGTGCGTTTGTGGAAAATGGGAAATCTGACCGCTAATCCAGGACGTTTCTTTGAGGCCATTTTTTTCCTTCTTTTCTCTTTGTTGCAATGTTGTTAACGTGCTTGTCAGGGACAGACTGCAGCTACTGATACGGGAATATGAAGAGGTTAGAGGGCAGCGACTGTGCAGATACAGACGCACCGCAGGAAGCCTCGCACTGGAGCCCGTCAACTGGCAGCTCACATCTGGAGGGCTATTAAAAATATATAGCCAATATTTTTATATATAGCGTAGAAAATGTTTTAAACACATGTGCGCGGGGTGTGGGCTGCGTGGAGATTGATCACAGACATGGGTGTAGTTTTTGAAATTAATCGGTGAATGTTTTCTTTTGAAACAATTTAATCCACAAATAAAGATAAACCTGGATCGTTCGAGTGGATCTATATTTGACAACTAATTTATTTAATTTTCGATTTTAACATGTAAAAATGATTTCATGTGACTGTTAGATTGCGCGTGAGTTCAGTGAGGCCTTAAACGTGCACTCACCTGTCACTTGAGCCGACTCACTTCTGTGGACAAGGCCAAAACACAAACCAATAAATTAAAATCAGTTTTCGTGTTTTCCTGATGATTATGAAAAAAACATTTCATGATCATATCCACTTTCTTTTCAGTTTTTTTTTCTAATTTAGGCCAAAATAAAATAATTATACAACAACAACAATACTACTACTAATAATAATCATAAAAATAATAATAGTTCTTAATTGCAAGAATGAGAATTACAAGGTATCATGTGTCTATCTGTAATTTCATTTTCTAATGACAATTGCCGACGAACTTATATTTTTCAAAATACATCCCCATGTGGTTGCAAAGCAAACGTGATAATTATTCAGAAAATAATATTCGTTCCGACGACCAGTTTGCAAAATGTAAATAAGAAAAATGCGAAAATCTTACCAAATCGGACTGGGAATTGGGTCTAGCTCCAAAAAAAAAAAAAAAAAAGAAAGAAAGAAAGTGCCGAGCACGCAGCGGCCGCCTCCCGTCCCGCCATCATTAATGCTGTTGTTTTTAATTAATCGCTCGTTAATGTCGCCATCAATTTCCCCGCAGATCAGAGGAGCGAGGAGCCGGCAGCCCCCCGCCAAACAAATGCACATTAAAATATCGCCGGGAGGCTCGAGTGAAAATTACCCCGATGTAGAAATGACCTTAATATGATGTAATCAATCACGCTGTCTGCCGGGACACTGGGAATCACAATGTTAATCTTTTAGTTTGAAGCGGCAAGGGGGGAAAAAATAGGCTGTCATATTGTGCAGCTGCAGCCAAAGAGCAACACAGTTTTGTGCAAGTTCAGTGAAATAAACGGAAGGGGGGGGGGGGGGGGGGGGGCGCTGCACAGTTACTGTACAAACTGTATTAACGCAGAGGATTTACAGGAAGGTCAGAACATGCTGTAACAGAGGCCTGAAGGCCTGTGGGCCTGCAGTGGGTTTATATAATATATAGATATAGATATAGATATATATTTCACATCAGTGTTTTAACCAGTAATGGAAAGAAAGTGCAGCATGTGGGCAGCTGATCATTTTTTACCATTATGAAATCTATAGCAAAATAAAATATATTCTACAATGAATCAAAATATTTTTTTAAATAAAAAGTCAGGAATATGGCAAACATGATGATTTTCACACGGTTTTCTTGGTAACAGGCCATTCACTGTGAATTCATACAAATAAAAAATAAAACCAATAGGGATTAGGGAGGGAAAAAAAAATCAGTCCCCAGTTTAATTTTTGAATCAAAACACACTGTAGTCACTAAGAAAACTTCTCGTAACAACAATCCAGAGTGAGGTTCGACAGGTCTCCTGTTAACTCTGAGGTGAAATAACATGAATTGAAGAGCGGAGGGGTAAAAAAAAAAAAGAAAAGAAGGAGGCAGCATTCACATAAATAACGGCTGCTGCGTACAGCTGGTACCGAACACGGGCGCAGGGATATTAGCAGGAGAACATACACGCAGCCTGGCAGGTTACAAGAGGCTCACGTGCAGCAGCATCAAGTGCTGCGGCCGGTGCGTGTTATCATTAACAACTGTGGACAGACGGAACAGGCCCGAGCCCACAAGTGTCCGTTTCACAGCAGCCTGGCATGGCAGCAGGTTAGGGAGCCGTGTGCCACCCCACCGCTCCACTCCCCCCTCCCCAGCAAACCTTTGAAGCGCTGCAGCTCCTGGGATTTTCTGGTTCTCGTCTTTGAAACAAACCCCCTTGAAGGTTCCAACCTGAGATTTTGTGTTCTCACCTCCTGCAAAGATCTGATCTGGGATTTTGTTCTCGTCGAACCAGCTTCAGTGACCCTCGTTTCACTGCTACTGGGCTTTGACAACACGGTCGGGCTCACGGGGGAATCGTGGACTGATATGGTGCAATGGACCAATGCAGGTCTGTTCTACATATACATATGTCATATCTTTATATACAAACACACAACTGAACTAAATCACAGCATCAATATTTTAAATGTCACTTCAGTATATTGACCATAATATTGACTTAAATGTAATTCAATGTAATAGAAATAATACACAAACCCAACAAGAACCAAATGTGTGTGTTAAAAATAAGACATTAAGATAAATGGCTAATAATGGCTTTAAATCAAAATCTTGTTTCCTTTTCAGGTTTCGGTCACTAGCAATATTCTGTGAAAAGAAAATCTTTTTTTTTTCCTTCTTCAGGAATATGGAGGAATATGGAGCTCCAGATCCCACAGCCTCTATAGGAGCAGTGAAACTGCCCTGATGTATTGTAATACTGTATGAGGGGAGTGACATCACTGCAGCCAGCTATAGTGGGGCCCCACACACACACACACACACACACACACACACATAGCCGTAAAAATGCTTAGCAGGAGGGATGGGAACGGCTCAGTGGTGAAGTATTTTCTCCACCCAATAGTGAAGCAAAATCAATGCTAATGTGCAGCGTGGACATATACAGGCTACTGGATATGTCATATGTAATGATTCACTTTCAGTCAGCTCGAATGCATAATTAATCTAGGACTAAGTATTTATCATCGGCAACATTTTATGAAATGATGTATTGTATCCTCTCCTCATCCTCTCTTACCCAGAACTACAAGTCTTGTTAACATTCCCGAGCTAAACCGATCTGCTTTTAAGTCAAATGTTTCCACTGCCGAGGTACGCAGGCCCTCAGTCCAAGGGGCACTCTGAGGGATTTCTGCAAATCACAAATATGACTGAAACTCAACCTGATACACATCCATGCGCGCACGCACGCACACACGCACACACAGTGCTGTGCCTGAGCGCTCATACTCTTGAGGCAAACATTTTTTTCAAGCAAGTCTCTTTTCCCTACAGCAGCTGACGACTTCCCCAACACAAGGAGAGAAATAACTTCGGCCAAGCTGCACACTTACACTGTAAGCCTGAAACAAACCATAAAACACCAAACACTCACACACAACAAAGGCCAATAAAGGTTTCAACAAGCCAAGCACAAACACTGCGAGTGGCAAACAAACCCGGCAGCTCTCCTGCACCGTGGCCATTTCCATAGAGATTATTTTCTCATTCCCCCTTTACACTCCTGTAGCCTGGCAGTGACCGAGCTACATTATTTATTTGTTTGTCTTGCCGCACAGCGTACGTGTGCGTGGTGAGAGAGCAAATGTGCGTGTTGCTGGACTGACAGGATGATTAATAGGCGCTAAAGCCAAGGGTGGGGTGGTGGGGGGTTATGGTGGATACGGAGGTGGAGGTGGGGGCTGGGTGGGACTTCAACAACACATCAAATACAACAGCACTTCCCGGGGTTTGCCGCCACTTCCTCTTTATAGGACCACCCCCACTCCCCCAAATCCCCCTCACCCCGGTACCTGGGTCGGATCAGTGGGGGTTCACATAGAGGAGTTAATGAAGAATTTCTTTAGCACACAGAAACAGAAACAAGGTGGATGAACTGCAGGACGCATGAAGGAAGAAACAGGAATTTCAATGTGCATCAGACGTGCACGCTGTTTGTCGAAGGGGCTCAGCAGGTGCTGAAATGGCAGATAGTTTCATGCGCAACCTGGATAAATATTGACTCTGGACCCGATTCGCTTATGACGGCTCAAGCAGGAGTTTTAAGTAAGTATCCGTGGCTGGAAAAAAAAAAAAGGGTGACGGAGGGACAGGGGATGTCGTGGTGAAAGGAGGAGGGTCTTTTCTGAACTTGGGCAAAAGTTGGGAAGCAAGTGTCAAAAGACTCAGGCAAACAGGAGTTGAGATGATGAAGATGAAGGAATGAAATCATGACCCATGATTCAGTAGTTATACACTTGACATCATATTCGAGAATAGTTAGAATTGCAGACGCCTGAGAGAACAGAGCAACTGAACAGCGAGCTGGTCGGAGGGAAGCGTTGAAAGACTGCCCTCCTGTGTCAGACGCACAAACACATGTTGCACAATCGACTTGTTCTCAGCCTGTCTCTTTCTCTCTCTCTCTCTCTATAAATATTGATATTGCCTCCTTTAAGAGAAATAGCCTCTGTTCCAGAGGACATAGCCTAGGCATAGCACAGAATACACCATCACTAAGGTTACTGGATCTAGATGCATGTTGAAGGTAAACATTTGTATACGAAAGAAAAAATAAAAATGTTTTTCAAGAAAGAAACTCTTTGGATTTACTGTATCCTATATCATATGTCTCTGCGTGTTTTTATTTGGCGTTGCGGTTTCAGTTAACATCCAATGGCTTGTTTTACAATAGAGCTCATCTGTGGACCAAATGTGTCACACGGCGAGATGGGAAATCATTCGGTCTTTTCTGGTTGTGCTAATAAAGTCTGACGGATGATCGGATTCACATTGCTCCCCGGCCTCGCCAGCCATTTTCATAAGTCCATATATGTCACGCACTGACATTTGCCATGTGGTTAAAAAACTGGACAACTTGTCAATCTATTTTTGGGGGATTTCTGCCCCCCCTCCACCATCATATCACACATATGCTGAAAATAATGTTTTGTTGTCACCCATTCTGTGTAACCTTTGAAGTTGTCAGTTGGAACAAGGCGACTGCGGGACACTTATAGCCTTGTCAGCTGCTGGGACTTCATCGTGTGGAGGACTGGGCTCACAACCACCTGTAGGCCTGGGGTCATGGTGGCACCTCTCAACTTCTACTGATGGGATGGTCTGCTCTGCTGTATGCGTGCAACATGCTCCTGTAACGCTAAATGAAACAACGGGGAATTGCCTTTATGTAACAAAACTAACATTTCTGAAAAGTAATGGTCACTATGTGTTTGAGATTATTGGAATTAAAAAGAGGTTTCATTTTTCATTCCTGTGCTCCACCAGTATTAGGATCAAGCATGAGAGTCATACACTCTAAAAATATAGTTTGATTATATTATGTCAAGATTATTCTCGACATTTCGACTTTGTCCTCGATATGCATTTAAAAAAGAAAAAAACTTGCTCTTCTCTTTTTCTTATGCCTGGCCCTAATCATTTTCCAAACTCCAGTGTGTTCACAGTGATGTCTTACTATAACTAGCTGTCAGTGTTGTGCTGTCATGTGTGATGATTTAGCTGTACAGTCAACTCTCCAGTGCCAGTGAATAGAAATTAACTGACCATGGGTTATGGGAGCATGAAAACACATTTCTGGTTTCCTGTTGTCTGCAGTGAGCTTCATTCCCTGATTGTCTTGAATCTGTTTGTTCTTTTAATACTGGGGGTGATTTTACATGTGAATCATGCAAAGCCCCAATAACTGCGAAAGTGCTCATCATACTGCATCTTGGAAAACTGCGAGAAAACTAAAATAAATAAAGACGTTGTTACCACTGGGAGATGGATGTCTGAGGCAGTGTTTACGGGATAAAATAGAAAGGGAAGAGTTTGTTTGCAGAATGCTCTAAATCCATTTTGGAAAGAAGGATTACCTCAGGTTCATCATACAATATCGCTGGGATATAGATGACTCACACTCGAACCATGCAGACATGTTTTCCCCTCATTTTGGGACCTCAAATGGAAAAACTAAAATAATCAAATGCAGAAAAATAAAGAAATCAAAAGAAAATATTTACTGTATGTCGGACATATATATGCCGTATGAGTGCAGGTATACGGTGTGTGTGCGTGCGTGCGTGTGCGTGACCATGTCTCCTGCACACATCCTGAGAGACGGGTACTGATGCAGCGGCATCACTCATCATTCACATAGAGCGAGGCAGAGGAGAAACTCAGGAACCTTTATCTACAGTTTTCAAACAGAAGAGGCAAAGAAAAAAAGAATAATTCTAGTCTTAGATCAAGAAAGGAGACATGAAGGGAAAGAAGGAAGGTCCGGAGACATGCAATATAGGAATAAATGTGCATGTGCGTGTGTGCGGGTGGTGGGGTAATCTCTGCCACTGGGTGAGCTTATCCAGAAGATCTGTTCTGCTTCAAGAGGAGAGAGAGAGGTCTAATGAACAGTGTGTGACACACACACACGGACTATGTCAGCCTACCTACCGCTGAGCGTCTGAGTACCCCTGCTCCAAAATCAGCGCTCAAATAACAAACTCAACTGGCTCTTCTGATTGGTCGTGACGAATCCTCTGCTCTCCAGACCCGTGTAATGTCTGGCATCGAAGGCCTGTCACCTTTATTTCATGTGTGAAATACAGTGTCTGTACTACATTAAGACAATTTTTCTGTTGATATAAGTGAACATGCACATTTGTTTGAGTTTGTTTTAAGCAACAAAGTAAAAAGAGAGCAAACACACAAAAGAGAAAAAATAAAGTCAAAATTATAAACCTTTTAGAAAATCAGGTGCATGTATTATTCAAGCTGTTTTGCCTTGGTTTTAATTAAAATGCACTACTTCTTTCATCAGAGAGTGGGCAGGAGGTGTGGCGCACTTGCCCTTTATTCTGTCCACCACCTTTTTTTAGCGCACAATGTCAGTGGGTGCCAAATGGCAAAGCCTGCCGGATCATTATTTGAGTGCCAAAACGGCGGGAGAGGAAAAGGCAGCAGAAAGCCAGTCATTAAAATTCCTACCACCTTGTTGACTGCATCTCCCCAACCAGCTTTCATTTCCCTCCCAGGACTTGGGAGGCGAGGGACAGAAAGGCAGCTCGGCCTAAGACAAGAGAGACGAGCCAACCAACATGTCCAGGAAAACAGCTCTAAAAGCTGAGCTGTATCAAACAGTAGAACAAGGCTGGTCTCAGATCGAGAGTTTGTGGTTCAAATAATGGAGAACCTTCCCGTCAGGGAGGCTGGATCAGCTCCTGCTAATGCAACAGTTCATGTTAAAGATCAAAACGAGGCATAACAAAATGAATCCCAAACAAGTCTGGTGGCCGGTTCCACAAATATATTTTTCCCATTCATAGAAGAAGAAATCAGCAGCCAGGAGAGAAGCTAGTCCCATATCCAAATTGCACAGCTGAATAGCTCTCACATGCTGTTTTCAGACACAAATTCCGGCAAATGTCTGCAATATTTGGTAAGTTTTCTGGAGTTGGCCGTTCACATACTCTATGACAAACAAAGTCAAGCAGTTCAAGAAAATGTCCAGACTTAAGCTAATGCCTGAAAGCAGCTACAGATACAGGGTACGTGACCATCAGGGAAGGGCAGATAATCTCCTCAGGTAGAATAGTCAACTCTCTTTATGGTTTCCTTTTTCTCTTTGTTGGAGCACAGAGGAGGACCACACATGGCGCTGAGGGAATATAGTCGCTGAGTGTTAAGCGACTGGCAGGGAGTGCAGAGGTGGATTTGTGCAGTGGACCGTGGAGGCTCTCGGGGGTCCGGTGTATGGTGGCCCTCGGTATTGTGACAGTGTCTAGGCCAAGACGCACTGAGGAGTAAGGGAGATACTATGTGTTTGCAGTGCACAAGGGCAAAGGTGTTCACTGCCTAAAGTGAGTAGATACATAACTTCTTACAGTTACACAGCACCGTTTTGATACGCAATGCAAAACATGTCACACAATGTTTTTGTTCAAACAGTATTCAATGGGTTCTCTTGTGTAGTTACACTCATGTAAATACAGTTGAATGTGTAGTATGTGCTCTGTAAGTGTATTGTTGATCATTGGAAATAGTTTAATCTAAAGTATTGATGAATAAACAAAGACATACTAAACAACGACAGAGGTGGCTGTGCCAATTCTCTCAGGCTACGTCCTCCCTACTCTGTTTGCGCCTGGCGTCCACACTACTGAGGAGTTTTCAACGCCCTAAAACGTTTGGAAGTGTAAAATCCGAGAATGTAGAAACGGAAACCATGACAAAGTCACTCGCATTCGTTCCCTGATTGGTTCTTATCAGTCACGACTCGACGACCAGCGGTGAAGGCAAAGCGTTGTAAACACTTACTGCCGGTGACATTTCCACCTCGTCGTCGGGCCAAGAAAAGAAATCCCTGCTCTTACGTTTCACAGTTTCTCGCTCCTAGTATTATTTTTGCATGTAAGCTACCAACTGCAGAGTAAACATTCGTCTTCCTGTTTATACTGGCACGCACAGGCCCAGTGTACGAGAATGGTCACGTGATGTGTGTTTTCAGTATGCACGGGGATCAATACTGATTTGGAGCTAACATGCTCATCTGGATGGAGATCTATTAGTATGGCTGTAGCCTCAGACGTGTGTGTGTGTCTGGTCTAAATCACCTGCTGACAGAGAAGCCAATGGCGGCGAGTGAGGATGTGCTGATTGGCGTCCAGTGATGCTCTCCTCCCCCCTTCTCGCCCACGGTCCTGTCCCATCAGCTGCTCCTCCCCTCTTCCTCCATCTCCTCTCATTTCAACCTTCCCCTGTGCCCCGTGATGCGCTGCGGTAGGTCAGGCAGGTAGCGCTGGTTAGCAGAAAGAGAGAAGTGGAGAGAAGCAGAGAGGCACACAGGGTGGAAGGGGAGACTTTTATTATCACCATTGTTTCAAGCTCACTGAGCGCCCCCCCCCCCCCCCCCATCGTTGACTGCTCAAATGTCCTGTCTTTTCAACACACCTGAGCTCTCCCCCCGCGCTTCCCCAACACCCCCCTCCACTTTCTCTCCCTCAAAGCCTCAGCCCTGCAAATCCCTCCTATACCCCCACACGACTCCTCCACTCACCATTTGCTCCTCTCCTGTTTCCTCCGTCCCTCTCAATGGGCTCACACTGAGTTTGGAGGGTCGGGGAGAAAAAGAGGGGGAGAGAGGTAGGTAGAAAGAGAGACAGAGAGAGAGAGAAAGAGAGGGAAAGCGGCAGGCCTCTGGCTGTAAGGGAGAGTGCACCTGGATGGGCAGGCTTCCTGGACACACTGTGAGGGGCTATTGTCCTGCATGTCAGCAGCCCCTCTCTTTTAATGGGGCCCGTATATCATCGTTCTGATTATGGCAGATGACTGGGACTTGAGAAGGAGGGGTGGAGATGGCAGATCTGGGAGAGACTTGCGTGCGTGTGTGTGTGTGTGTGCGTGTGTGAGAAGGAGAGTGCAGGAGCGTATTGGGGAGGGAGGTGGTATGAAAGCGAGGTTTGGGGACAGAGGCTTAAAAACGCAGTGACCCCCAAATCCCCCATCGACTGAAATCCTAGCACTTAACCCCAGCTATGGCATTGTGTGCTGCCATGGGGATTTTTTCTTTTCTTTTTTGAGGCCGTCATTCTTATTAATGGACTTTCTCGCTCCATCTACTCCTCCCTCTCTCCATTCACCCAGAGGATTCTTTTGCAGAGAAAGTTTTTTTTTTCTTTCCTCTTTTGGTTTATGACTTGTTTTCCTTTCAGAGGTAGGAGGAAGGGAAGTGAAGGCCATGCAGTCACCTGTCTCTTCCGGCCTGAACGCCCTCTCAGACCAGAAAGAGATTTCACGAAGCATAGAACGATGGAGACGGCTGCAATGAACAATCCTTTTTGAAAAAGTCTTAAGATTTTTGTTATCAAGTAAATGTCAGTTCTACAAATGTTTACCTCATAAAGTCTATTAACACCATAAAAAACCTTTGGGGAAACAATCATACCTGATGTTAATGTGCCTGACGCGAAAGATGCTTTCAAAATTGTAAAATACGTTACAGATTAGATTTTAGATTAGACTCTTGAGATACAGGCATTTACCCAAAATATTATAGATAAAATTGACTATGTTAATGAGACATTGTGGTTATATACTGATCATGCTTTTGACAGCTTTTGAATCACTTAATGGAGGTGAAACATTTGCAGTTCACCTCACATTTCCAACTAAATTACAAACTGTCATGCAGCTTTGAAATGTTAATCCTAAATAGGCGATAGGCTATTTTTTAAAATGTCAATGTGCACCAGCTTCTGAGAGTTAAGTGTTTCAGTACTTGTGGAAGATGCATCTAACTCACCAGTGGATCAAAGAATGAAGTGTTCATGATTTGGGTGACTTAGGAGAGAGAGAGCGATTCAGTTCAAGGAGAGAAACGGCAGCTTATTGAGTAGGTGTTGTAAGAGCTTGTCTGGATACTTTTCAAATGAGTAAAGGGTCACTTCCCTCATAATCAACTACCTATGTTGGATTTTGTACGTGTTTGCAAGTGTGAGTGAGGGCGGTGTTAATGTCTGTTATGTCTGGAAACATAATGTGTGTGTGTGTGTGAAACAAGAGGGGTAGGAAAGTTAATTCATTCTTGATTAAGTTTTACCTCAGTTCATTAACAGCTTTAACACAAATCTAGAAAAAATGTTGACAGCTTCACCTTTGTTGTTATTCAGCTGCTTTCTCAATCTAGAAAGTCCACATCGTTTTTGGAACAGGTATGACCACAAACATTTTTAACAATGTTTACTGATAAACAAAAAATACTAAAAAAGTCTGTTCACCTTTGTTGCACAAGAACATCTAGTGTGTGCATGTGTGTTAATGTGCATGTGTGCTCATTTCCCAAAGCTGATTAGGCGACAGCAGCCATACATCACACCGTGACCCGTGGTGCCGAATCTGGAACGAATATACACAATTACCATCCATGGACTGAAGGCCCCCCCCCCCCCCCCCCTGCCTTAATCATTAAAAATAACATCTATTCAAATGCATCTTAGTTGTAAACATTAAGAAAACCAAAATCATTGCTATTCTATATTTGTTGAAATCCTTGAAAATAATTTTTGCTGTGATGCTGAGACTTGTTGGCAGGTTGGGACACTCCTTTGAAGTTCACATTACAGAACGTCGTTTTTCCTCAGGAGGAGTTTGAGGTTCGTTATTTTTCTGCAAAGACGGAATCTTTTTTGAATACAAATTATGTGGCTGACCTAAATTAGCTGACGATTACCTATAGTAGATCATATATTCCTTTTTTATTTTTCCGAGAAGAAACATGAAGCGAAAGATTTACTGGGTGTGAGTGCATGTCAGAGTACTTCCTATCTGGATGGAGGTAGCTGTGTAGAGTGCAGGAAGAAACCAATAATCCCTCTATGCCGCGTGAATAGAGTCTTTCTGAAAACAGTGAGTCAGTGTCCGCTCACTGCTCGCTGCGTCAGATGAAAGCAGTTAATGTGTCAGTAATTGGACAAGTGGTATATTTTGGGAAAAGCCCTTTATAAAAATATCCACCCACAGACTCAGGAGGTGTGTGGTGCACAGGCGGCGTTCTTTACAACCTGAGGAATAAACAAACAAATAGAAAAAGAAGAGTGCATCTGGTTGGCAGCTCTCGGGGGGATTGGCGGGATTAAGTGAGAGCTGTAGATGACATCATGGGTATAAGGACGGCCGCTTGACTCGTAAAGTGCCCCTTGGTTTGTGTGCATCTACAGGCCGGGTGCCAGAGCCAGGGTGTGGACGAGGGGGGTGAAGGGGGATCATTAGTGAGGTTTTATTGGAGCGCTGGGGAGGAACCACTGGTACATGGGTGCAGACGCACAGGAAAACTGGATTCAGAAGGCTGTGTAGTGCAGCTATTTGATTGCTCCCAGACCCTCCGTGCACGGAGGGTACGGCGTCTGTGTGTGTGTGTGTGTGTGTGTGTGTGTGTGTGTGCGATGGAGAGACAGAGAGAGAATGGATTGTGTGTTTGATGTGAAACTGACACGCATATTGTGGTAACCAGTGAGTGTGAGAGTTTTCACTTGAACACATAAGCAAGTCTGTGTGTGTGTGTGTGTGTGTGTGTGTGTGTGGATTTGTTGGCACGTGTGTATAATTGTCCTTTCATAGAGACTTGTGCATGTTTGTGCACGCGTATTTCCTTGTGATGGAAACCAGAGATATCCTATAGCTGTGGGGGCCTGATCTGCAAGTGGGCTGTCCGACAACGTTTGTTCTGAGTTCTCATAAAATGCACAAGGCAAAAGCCAGAATTTCTTTTTCATTTTCAGAGCACACACACACACACACACACACACACACACACACACACACACACACACACACACACACACACACACACACACACACACACACACACACACACACACACACACACACACACACACACACACACACACACACACACACACACACACACACACACACACACACACACACACAGTCCTCCTCCTCTCCCTTTTTCTACTCATGAACATATACAAGGCGACAGCAAAGATATCCAGTGCTGGCCGATACAAATCCGACCCAGTCACCTCCAGATGGGACGGCTGCCTTTTACATCAAGAGCTCAGCAGCAGCCCGTCCAGACTCATTGTTTCACTCCATATAAAATGAAATCAACCACATCTTCTGGGGCGGTGGTGGCTAAATGAAAGCTACCTTATTCCAGTCGCGCTGGGAGAGATCCCTCTGAGTGAACTGTGACTCCATCTTCTGTGGAGATTTGTCACAGTGGAACAGCTCATAATGACGCATGTGCTGTTCAGAACATGAAGCAGGCCTCGCAGACGGTGGGTTGACACACTCTTAAAGATTTGCTCCCATCTGTGTGTCTTGTCACCGACAGCCCAGAGGAAGAGCCAGAGGAACTGTATCCTCCACATCAAGCCACTGCTCGGAAATGAGCCATTCATTCTGACCGCTGCTGTCGAGCCGTCTGACCTCTCAGGGCTTGAAGGCCCACTGTGGTCTCATAAAAGATGCCAGTCATAAAACAGCCGATGGGGGTAAGTCACTCTTGAGCTATTAGCTGCTGATATTGGATGAGATTTCACTAGGTGTCAGGGTGCAAGATTGGATGAGGCTAGGAGGTATAGGTCTGTGTCTCAGAAATGATAGATGTGCTGAGCCTGGCGAAAACGTCAGATCACAAGGAGGTGAGTTATTAACTTGATCATTATTGTGCCTGCGTCAGCCTTTTATTTACAATATTTGTGCCACAGCCCATTTAACATAAATATCCTGCTGCTTCTGTCCAAAGGGAACAGGCCTTAAAATCAACCCTAATAGTCGCATTAGTTCACTTTCACAAAGTTTGCAGTCAAACAAAGTACAACCCACACACACACTCAAAGCACTAAATGCACTTGTTATCAATTGGGGTAAAAGACATTATTACCTATTAGCTGTTTTAATGGTGCAAACAGGGGCACAAAGTAAATACTGAGGTTTACGACTTCCCGTACTTGAGAATAGCATATGTTTGATTGTGGTTGCTAATGTTAAACTAATTAGGGGGTCTGAGCTGAAATACTATGCAGAACATTGACGTTCACTCAGTTGTGACTAAACACTAAATACTGTGAGCAAAGTGGGAGTACCCATGCTTAGTAATGGGCCTAAATCACATCAGGAAAGTTTCTGTATTTACATCTTCTCACTGACAGTTAATCGGCCGTTGGAGATGAAGTAGGATGGGGTTTCTTCGGAAATTTTATTCTGTATTGTGGGAAAATGTGTTTTGCATGAAAAGGTACGTAGAGGCTTATCTCAAGAAACACTTCTGAAAGGACAATCTTTGCCGGTAATTTCCCTAAAGAGATAAAGAAAGAACATTACATACATAAAGCCATTAGTGTCACTGTTTTTCAGCTCTAAGTGTTCTGCTCAGCTTTGCAACACACAAATGACTGTAGGTGATAAATCACATTTAAGCACAACTCCAATAATTTTTTTCTACTGAATGATTTGACACTATTTGGAGAAACAAATACAGTATAGGTTGTCCGAGAACTCAGTGGGAAAATATATTTCAATTTCCAAGGCTTTTTGATTGATCGAAACAAAATCAGGCATCAAAAAATAGTTACTAATATACTATGAATAACATATCTTTCCATCTATCTATACACATACAGTACATACACTGAAACAAACTAATACTAGATATACAGACAGAATCATCCCTCCTTTCATTCTATGAATCCAAAAAGTTGTTTTGAAAGTGTCACAATCTATTTTTATATAAAATATTATAAAAACCAGGCTGTTAATGATATGAACAGACCCATACATAAAAAAGTATGTAAGTGCTATTGAAGTGAAGATTTCTGGCTAAAAATATAGAGAGAAAAAAATTTGTGAAAAGAGCCAGTAAAGATATGTATTATTATTGAAATCCATTAGTCCAAAGAAGATGTTTTATGGAAGCAAAATATCATATATCTCAACATTGTCCAGTGCATGAAACAAAACAGTTTTTTAATTTGTGGGTGATCAGTTTACATCAAGAAAAAAATATTTATTATGGTGTTGTTCATGCCCTTTTATATCCCTATAACAGATTTTTACTGTGGGTCATAAAAAGCCTGCCCAAAATAATGTTTCCATATACAGATACAGTATCCTTACAAAAACAAGTATTTTTTTGGGTCCTCTGTTATGAAAATATGGAGACATTAGGTCAGGTCAAAAAAAATGGCATTATCTTAAAAAGCTGTGCAGAGTCAAGTGAACTGCAGCGTCTCAAGGAGGGACAGGGAACAGCAGTGATGCAGTGATGTTTAATATTAAGAAACTGGCAATGGTCTTCAAACAAAATCCATTGTGTGTGTGTGTGTGTGTGTGTGTGTGTGTGTGTGTGTGTGTGTGTGTGTGCATTATTAGCCTGGCTCCCTGGAGGAGTGACAGAGAAACAGTGCTGGCAACAAAAAAAAGAGACTAAACATAATTTCCCAAGCAATCTACTCAGCAGCAAAACTGCCTGAGTAATACATCAACTGACCCCACACACACACACACACACACACACACACACACACACACACACACACACACACACACACACACACACACACACACACACACACACACACACACACACACACACACACACACACACACACACACACACACACACACACACCTCATTCGTAACCCCCCACCATCCCCTTAATCTCGTAAATGTTTTTAGTACCAGGTCTGTCACAGAGGGCTGGACACCGAGGTGTTTACATAAGGCTAGTCGTGCTAGCTAGCGGCACTGAGCGCTGCATGCGTGGTCGTCTATCAAAATGAGAGTGTTCTCATAAACATACTAATGAGACTGTGCTTTATTGTTATTTAGCCCACGGATCGTTAAGTTAGAGTAAACCAACGTATTAACCTCTGATTAGGTTGGCAGAGCCAACACTGTGTCATCACCGCGCCACATTTATCACAGCACTGTAACCCTATCATAGGGTCAGTCACCTGTAGCAGCAATGAGCTGCTCATTAATCACATTAATATCCCAAATTACACCTTGGATGCGTCAATGTGGTATAGCAGATCTAAATCTTGAATTATAGTTATTTTAAAACTTCAAGGGGAGCTACTACCATAAAATCATGACTGTTGTTACATGATGTCACTGCCTTAAAGTCTATAAAATCATCTGCAATCTAATTTCTTCACTGTATGCAAAATTTGCCATATTTTCATTTTAATGCTGAAACGACATACAATTTTTTCAATGGGCCCAAAACCTGTCACATTAAATCGTCTTACATTCATTCAAGTAGCCTGAATGCTGTTTGTTTTGGAAAAAAAACTGTTGGATGTGTCACAATATATTTTCTATTTGTCAATTATTTCTTGCCATCTACCTTTAACTGTACCTAATATGAACATTAACGGGCCATTAAGTAAGTGTTCTACATAGCAACAGAGCGAGCAACAGGGGGAAAAAAGGTGCATCTAGATCACATGAATGGATTTGTGTGTTTCTGTACACTTTTCTGCACTGACTGTGTGAGTCCACATATGACCAACTGTCAGTACAAGTGCAGGTGTACAGGAGCAGATAATCAGAGACTCACTGGCAAACAGCAGTGGGAAGTGAAGCAGCAGGAAAGAACAGGAGGGAAGAACCAAGGGGTGATTAACAGGAGGTTCAGGCAGCTACTCCTCTGGACTTGACTTTAAAAAAAAAACGGACTTTCCATCAGATGGATAAACTGCAGGTCGTATTATAAGACTGGAGAAGTCCTGAATCTCAAGATCTGGCTGTGTAGGTGTAAAGGGAACTTGCTTTGAAGAGATCTTATGTGTTTAAGTGCATCACTACTGCATCGAGAAAAAACTAATCAAAGGATACATAGATGGATAGATTATGTGTAGATGGCTTTTTGAAGTAAGACAAACGTATTTGTCTGGGTCTGGAATGATTTCAGAGGGAAAATATGCCGGTTCGGGACATTGCCCTGATATGAGAGGTCGTGTATTGATCGTGGATCAATTATGACACAATGTTTGTTAATAATTTGATTTCAAATGCAAACATTGAAACTGAGTGAGATAAAACACTATTAAGACAAGGAGTCTGTCTCAGGAGTCCTTCGTGGGACATTTCCACTTTAATAGGACAAAATATCTCCTCAGTTTGTTGGATCTTCTTTCCTCATTTAATGTGTGTATACACTCCTGTACGTCACTCCATTCCTGTGCGTCACTCTTCTCGTAGATACTTTAGAGACGATGTGAGGAAATACTTTAAGTGTCTGAAGGACTTTCCCATAAATGTTTTAAATTATTCCAGAAGTGCAAAGCTAGAACAGGTTTTTCCAAAGCAGCAGTGATTTTGTTTGTGCGGTTCTGTTTTAACTCTCTGCCTCAGACACACGTCACAACAAACAGGGACAAGTACACAAACCACAAATGTAAAATGGGTTATGGTTTTCATTAATGGACTGCTTTTAATTAACTCAGTGCTCATATGTTGAAACTGCTGCTCTCTTGCCCTTCGTTGGTAAACATGATCCTTTCCATACATTGTTTTATATTATTTCAAAGTTGATATTTTCATTTGAACTTGTCTGACTCAGAGAAGCAGTACTGTATGGCAGCTGCACTGCCAAATGATTAGACAGGGCCACTGTTAGAAGCACAACCATGTGCATTTGTTTTCATCTCAAGCTTATCAGAAGTGAGGAGTTTGAGGTCACCATTTCCATTACTTTGCTTTTGGATATCTTACAATGATACATATATTTTTGCACTTTAGTCTAACCTTGTGATCTTTTCACATTCGCTATTTTAGAAGCAGAGACATTTGAGGCTCCAGAGCAGCAACTTCCTTGATTAGAGTGGATGCCACATTCGTATTATCCTTTCACAACATCTACACTATATCATTGCTTTCAGTTTGATGTTTTGAGGTTTAATTTCTGAGCTTGGGAACGCAGGGCTGGCAGCTCAGGAGCACTGCAGCCATGCAACATCAACAACACAAACATACAGAACAAGCTGTATACACTGTCTTTTGTTTTCCACCCCGACTCAGACCACAAGCATTACTACTCAGACTTGGAAGTGACCCAATCATGGCTCAGAGATCATGACGCGTCACTATATGCGTTGTCACCACGATTAACTGGATTTCACTCTGGAGAACTAAACAGGTTCAATGAATTAAACCAAAAATCTAACCATTCATTAGTGAGTTAGGGGCTGTAACTAGGAATGTGTGATTAGTCGACTAAACGTTGGTACCAAGTGGAAGCTTACCGTGAAGTCACCCATTGGAACCAGAAGTAACCATGTTTGGAGGAGCGGGGGTTGGGCCTGACTGAGATCCCGTCCACTGCACGTCCACCAACACCTCAAACCTGTACCTATTGGACAGTATAAGCAGACAATCAAACATTTTTACTGATGTTATAAATCAAGGGAGAAGAAGAATCATTCGCTCAGACTTCTATAGAAACTGACTTATTTTTGAAACCAGTGGAGTCACCCTCTGCTGGTACTTCCACAGAATACAGGTTTCGGGCAGTCTGACATTGGCTTTATCTTCCAGACTCGGAGACTACGTCTATTTTTAAATATATTATAGTCTATAGCTGCTACCCTCTCTAGTGTGTACGAGAAATACTAGTTGATTAAACTAATTATTAATACTTTATTATTGTATAACGCCAAATATTTGTGTTAGCCCCCCCCTACACTAAGTACTCTTCGGGGAATATGAGCTTGTACGTTTTTGCTAAAATCCTCACCTTTCCCACTTTCAACTTCAGCATAAAGACTCTCTGATTTTAAGTTCTCAACATTCCTCCCCTAGTTTTACCTGCTTGTGACGTCTACTGTCAGGTGTCACCGAACTAACATCACTGCTTATGTTACTAGAAATGTTTTGGCTTCCTAATCAACGAGAGATGGAAGAACCTTTGAAACAGAAACCTTTAAGTAGGCTATGTAAGCAAAATCATATATATAAAATGTTGATGTAATAGAGGAAGAGCAGAATCCCACAAAATGCCCTGAAACAATGTCACATTCTAAATATTGATCAGAGGGATCGCAGAATACTGTTAAGTGTATTAGATCGATGCTACAGTTTGAAGGCTATTACTGTGATATACTATAATTAGTAAAGAAAAAAGCTAGAATATTAACTTCTCCCTTTCCAAACGCAGAGCCGGCTGTAGATCACAATGAAACAGGCAGCACATGTTTGGATCAGTTTTTTGAGCTTCAGAAGAAGACATTGGGAGAGGGAATGAATATTTGTACATGTAATATCATGTGACAGTATCTTAAGCACTGTTTCTGCCCATTTCTGTGTCATTCTTAACTTAAATCCACAAGAGCCATAGTCAGAGTTGATGTCTCCTTGAACAGTTCCAGGATCTGAACAATCTGAATTGAATTCTAGACAATTCTTTCTGACTATGATTATGTGCTCACACCGGACAATGCTGGATCAAACAGCATTTTAGTCATGTTTCCCGTACATGATTTTTGTGGGCCATTATCAAGTTCACTATCAAGTTCACATATTCCTTCCTCTAAACAATGAAATCCAAAAATCTGTAGACAGATTACGCTAAATCCTGAGGATGGTTGGGTGATTACAGTAACGACTCGAAATAGCACATAATGACAGACGCAGTGGAACAACGTGCAGCAGGAAAAAGGCTTGGGGGTACAGAGAGGGCGAGAGAGTATTTTTGATGACATCACACCAGTAATGCTTTTTATGGACATCTTCATTATCCATCACTGGCAGGCACATAGAAAGAGCAGTGGGAAATAATCCAGATATGTCAAAGTGGATGGCGGTTGCTGATTTCTTTTATCAAGTTTGCAGGGTGTGTGCAAACAGGTATTCGTTGCTCCGTAATGTAATGTGTGGTACAGTAATGCATGCACAGGCAAGTATTCTGACTGCAAACCTGTGTTTTTTTGTGTATGTGTGCACATAATGAGGTAGAACTCTGAGGCTGAGCAAATCTTTGCGTGAGTTTCTATAATAGGCGACAGGGGGAGGAATCTATGAGCTGACATCTGCAGTTGATTTTTGGTGATAATAAATCAGGTTTCTTTCTCCGCTGGTGTGCTTCCACACGGCTCTCACACTCTCCTCTGTGTTTCTCTGCGTGTTACACACTCACTCTCTCTTCCCTTCCTTCTCATTTCCTCGAGCCCGTGGAAAACCGAGGACTAGCTGTGCAGAGTTCCTGCAAAACTTTGGACTCGCTTGTCGGGTGGCCACACAGGTTGAGTTGTGAAAGCTCCTTCCTGGCCAAAGCTGCAGCGGGAGAAAAAGAAAAGGAGTGTAAAAAGGAGAGAGCTGCTCCGTGATTATCAGCGAGTGGAGGTGGATGGAGACAACGAGGTGTGAACAGGCCGTAGCTGAGGGGAGCACAGTCTGGCAAAAACCTAAAATTGCCTGTGTGGAGCCCAATTTTTTAGCTGCCTGCACCGACCTCTACCATACATGACTGAGTTAATAGTAAAAGTTTGCCACCAAGCCATTTCCCTCCACATCAATTTCCTGTAGCCACAGCCTCGACACCAGGGCTGACTGCCTGCTGTTTTGATTGTCCCACTCCTTGTTACATTAAACATGATATGGAGACAGGCGGAGTGAAAAAACGAAAGAGAAAATCCTTTTTGGAGCCTGGTTGGAGGTGACCAGGGTTGTGAAGGTTACTTTCGGTCCTTATTCCACTGACGATTACAGAATTCATGCTCCGAAACATTATCTGTACTCTGGACGATTACAGAAGGTAAACACTGTAAACATTTTTGATTACGGTGTTTTTCATTTCATTGAGTCACTAAATAAAACTATTTGAGTTTATGTTTCCTTTAAATGCTTTTCATAAATGCATCTTGTCCTTGAATTGGACGTGGCACAGTTGAGAACAGGAAACATATCATGTATGTTGTCGGGAAGACAAACCTGCCTGACCCTGAATTTTTCCATTGTTGCAGTTGATCATGCATGGTTTCATTCACAGACTCGTATCAAACAAAAAAAAGAAAAAGAAAGAAAGAAAGAAAAAATGAATCATTCAATTTTATTAACACATGAGGGAAAGAGAAAAGTGCTGACTACAAATCATTTTAATGTTAAAACACTTTTTTCTATAGTGTTGTAGTTAACCGGATTGGTGCCGTTTTAAAGGCAAAGACTAAATATTGATCTGAATAATTTTATTCATTCTACCTGCTCACTGCACTTTACATTTAGTTACTTGATAAACAAAGAAATTCATGGCATTTTATTTGGAAAGTAAAGGTTTACTTTTAGTGCCTAAGAAATTGTACTGCACATATTCCAAGAAATATGATTCGATACTGGTGCATAATTGCAAGGTCGTACAATATGTGATGTTTTACATATTGGTATATTGGTGTCCTGATGGATACTGATGCTAAAATGAAATCTTAACCAATAGAGGTCCACCATGGCTTTTCTGCAGCACAAACAGTGCCTTCTATGCACCTTTCAGATGGAATGATTCAAATAACTAACGGTTCAATTCAAGTTTAACTATAACATAACTAAAGCAGCCTCTTTTTTTCCTGGCAAAGAAACAAAGCACTGCTGTTTCAAGACAAAGGTGATCATAAGTGCAACGGCAGAAACCTGCTGCAGGTGCAAATTCTGACCATGGAGTCAAACAGAGAATTGATGTACAGGTCAGAGTTTTCCTCTGTCAGGTACTTCCTTCCTCAGAGTAGCCGAGGCCAGACAGGTGAAATAATCAGACTTCAAACCGGGCCGACCTCTGACCAGCAAGACAAAAATTCAGGGGTTGAATCAATAGACAAGATAAAAAAAGCAACTTCCTACATCATCTGGGAAAATTTCAGACAGGAAGGAGAGCGAAAATGTTCACGAACTGAAATATTTACAGCTGAAACTTATTTTAATAATGAATTAAGACCAGTGTAAGATACTGTGTATCTAAAAAAGTCTATGGGATATAATTGTTACGAGTATGACTCGCAGTTAATAATCTTTAAGAAGGGTGGGTGTGAGTGGGTGATGGGGGATCCATGGCATCAAAACCAAGGCATTTAAATGAAAAAAAAAATTGTAGTTTTTATCAGCTTGTGGTAGCATTTGCTACAAAATGCACACTTTTTGATTTATTTCATCAAGTTGTTTTTTTTACAAGGGTATTAGAGGCACATTACAGCAATAAAATCCCACTGAACAAAACATTAATTAACAGAGAAGCAATGAAGTTTCCACTGCGTGCTTGTGCAATGTGTTTCTAATTGATATCCACTGGGAGTATATTATACATCATAGATGGTGTTTTGTATTATTTGTGCATCCAATCATTTTTTTCCCTCAGAACCACGAAGCAGCATCTCTTCCCCTCAGGCAACTGTAAACATTGGGCCTCGGCCTGTCGACACTGTTGTGTGTTTAGACATCTGTTTCAACCACAACTTCACACTGATCGTCAGTATCATGTGGCTGTAGTCTGGGGTTCCATCCGCACACCCAAATACATGTTGTCCATTACCACATTTGGATCTCATTCTGAGGAGAGTTTAGCGGTGGAAGTGGTGACAGACCTATCCTTTCTTGTTGTTATGAAATTTGTAAGAGATGGTTAGCGTCAGAGCGTGCATGTGGTGTGGTGCTACAGAATTATTCGTGAGTGCAATAAAAGGATACAAGTTGACCTGACAAGTATACACATCATTTATCATCGCATATTAAACACCGAAGCTGTAAATCGTTCTTTAACATCTTCTGTAGTTTGAGATTTATTCTATCTTAAACACACTGTCAAATTCTTACTATCTAAGAATTCCAATTGAGGAAATTCGTCTCAACCTAGATATTAACATTTACATTAATAATATAATAGCATCACGATAATAATTTGTAACTGCATCACGAGAAGAAAAAAACACAATCTTCAAAATATTCTAGTTTGACTGAAACATTTTCATAATGCACTATTATATTTTGAGGTAATGAATATGAATATGGCATACAGTTTATGTGAACGTGTTCCTTCAACACCAGCATAATAACTTATTGTTTATCTTTTCTGTGTGAATTCTATGATGACCAAAATTGATTATTATTCATTTTTCAAAGGTATGAATTAAGAGATTTTTTTTTTTTTTTACCTCATGAACAGTCGGGGAGTTTCAAGGGATACTCTGGTTATGTGGACCTGTAATTCATATCATGACCAGTTACCAAAATAAAGTAAAATTACAGACAGATATATTCTAAGCTCATGAAGACATGTGAACAGGGACACACCCTGTCAAAGCCCTGTGCATTGTTCACGATTTCACTGCTCATACGGTAAGTGATCAAATTAATCTCTCTAATAGCAAAACATCTCAAATAACTTGGCTTGGAAAACAACACCTGTTGAAAGCCATTTTTCTGTCTATACAATCCAGATCTTGCAGCTTAATCGCACCACAGAGGTTGATAATCTACAATATAGAACTAAATCAATACTGGGGGTAGTGTGGGGGATCAATTCCGTGAGGGGGCGGTCTGCCATTGAACATGACACCAAGGGACGAGCGTGCCTAATCCATGTTTGAACTTTTAAGTGAGCGTGGGCCTCACTCTTCTTAACATGACCACTCTGTTCCACCAGACCCCTCAAAGCTGGCTGGAGGACATGGTCACTCAGATGATGATATGCAAGTGCCGGTGCCCGTGTGGGAGGATGGGGGGCTGGACTGACCCCTGTTTTATATCCACCCATTCACCCATATGTCTAGCAGCTCCATGAGAAAAAGCTAGTTTTCCCTGCGCTCCCTTCACTTCCAGGTGTTTTGGTCATTAGGGCCTCTGACTATTAGAAGCACCGTGGTGCTTGCTTAATGGTTATAAGGCCGGCCATCGTGCTCAGATCACACCTCCGCAGCTGTAAAGAGCGGCGGGGAGGGGTGGCAGCCGGGGAGGCATGCGCAAGGGGGGACCAGGCCAAAACGCCCGCTTTGTTCTCTGGGGGCTCCGGTTACACCCAGCTCTCTCCACAGCCAGCGTGACATTCAATACTGCAACTGTAAATTTTACATTAAGCGTGTGAAATCACAGATGCACATGTCACAGCAGTGTCATAAAGTGAATTTACTTAGCTCGACTTCAGCACGCACCTTAACTCCTTAAGTCTCTGTAGGGGGGCAGTGGGGGTGAGTGGGGATGCTAGACACAATTACAGCAATTAATTCTTAAAATGGCCCCCGAAAAAGTCCTCTACATGTTGACATGTTCAGGGTGCACACCTGGTCCCATTCACCTTATTAACAATAGTCTGCCATCATTATATTTTCTTTGGTATTGCACATTAAAAATAATTGATATTTAGGCTCAGCGTGCAGCTTGTTAAAGGATTAATGGTCTGTGAATGTGAATAATAACCAAGAAAGTGAGAGTGACCTTTACAGTAGATGTATAATGTGTGTGTTCACACAAACAAACACGCAGAGTGCAAATCAGGGCCAAGGATATCAAACTGAAACACGCAGTCGAGTGTGAAGTTTACGTGCAATAAAAACCTGCAGGACTGTCACATCCACGAGTTGCATTACTTTATGTCAGTTTAAAAGAATTTTAAACATTCAGCGACGATGCAGCTGCAAATCTGTCTGCTTACTGGTGACAAAGGCCGAGTCCACCTGTTCTCCCTCAGATCATCCCTCCACTAAAAATACAAAGACAGGAATCCAGACAAGTCTCGGTCATAAACAGCGACCAAGCCAGACCAACACATAATCTGCCTCCATACTTCCATTAAGCAGCCGTTGAATGTGCAAGTGCCAGAATCATGTTTTACTCATGTCTGGAGTATCAGAGAGCAATGTTGTCACCTTTTACAAAATTTGGCGATTCATCAATCATTTATCACCCCTTTTTTAAAATCTAATTTAAAAAAATTATATTATTACAGTATTAGTTCAGCATCACCCAATAAAGTGTGTGCGACTCTGCGTGGAGACAAAGAAAAAAAGTATATATATGAGGTAGATTCCTTCAACTTCCCCACTTCCTATGCGTAAAATGCTGAATATGACTAATTCATGTGTTCCCTTAACCCCCGCAGTTCATTTGGCAATGGCTCAATAAAATCAGCAGAGCACCCTGTGCTGCCCGTACACTCAACCCCGTAAGAGAATTCCCCTGCTCAAAGGGTGGTTGGGGAGGGGGGAGGGGGGGACCCAACATTAAGACTGGTGGTTTGTAAAGTGAGCTGGGAAGTTTAATTGATCTAAAAGAATTTAATGTGGCGTAGTGAATCGCAGCAGACAGCATGGATTTATATCGCAACCCGGCAGAAACGAACATAATATTGCCCGCGTTTTACAGCAGAAGGGGGATTTTTTTTAATTGTGCCCACAAAAGTGATTTACGTTGTGTTAAGTAAAAGTGCAGTTCAATAACAGCCCTGAATGCCCATTTTAATTCCCACACTTCCATTAAAAAACTGTGGAATTTTTAAGATGCTTTACTTTGGATCTAAATATGCTTTTTTTTTTTTTTTAAGATTGATTTAATTTTAGAGTATTAATTAAAGCCACCCTACTTGTAAAAAAAAAAACTATTTTGGCGCTGTCCCATTTCACACGTCACAAAGCAATAATCACGCCTGAGCTGTATCATTTTGAACTAAGCTCTTGCTCTCTCAAGTGTTAAGTCCATCCTGCATGGACGTCAATGAAAACACAGAGGACTCTGCAATGTGTTAGAGATTTTGAATGTAAAACCAAGATTACCACACAGCCACAGGGAAGGGGATTCAGCACAATCCCCACAGGATGTGTCGCGGCCAAGTCAAACAAGAGCAAAGATATTTACCAATATGTTCTGGATACTGTGGCCACACAGATAAAGAGATACCCACAACAAATAACAGATGGATGATAAGTGTGTGTGTGTTTTTTACTACTTTGCTTATAGGATACATGGCGTCTGGTTGAAGTGCCTTGGGTCTGCTTGGGTCTACAATTTCTGCGACATGCCCACAACAAGAAAACAAGAGCACAACAGTGAAAACTACAATATGTGTATATTATGTCATGAATAATCGTTTTGATTATCTATTTTATTAACTACCTTTCCAACTACTTTTCCAACTTGTCTCCAAGCAATGATGATTTGTATTTGTTTTTTTTAATAATTCTTGAAGAGTAAAAGATAAATTAACTTAAGAAAAACAATTCAACAAATCATGGACCGTCAAAACATGCAGTATGCATGATTTTACTGTTATTGAGAATATACAGAGGAATAAAAGCATATATCACTGCTTTGTTTTGTCTAAATAACCAGGGAAGAAAAAAATAAAATGATCAACTCAGATCACCTGAAAGATTTCACATGACTCAGTATGTGATGAGTAAATAACCAAGATGTTTGTCTGTGCCCTGAGTAGATGGTGCCCCCCCCCCATTCTTTCGCAAGTATAACAATCCTAAATAAATGCATGTTCAAAGACAGATGATGTGAATCCACAGGCTCCAAAAAATACATTTTATATTACTATATTATTAGAAGGCTAATCAGTTCAAAAGTATTGTAAAGTAAGTATTTACATGTAAATTGGAAAGTTAAGTTTTGATGGTAGACAAAAAATGGTTTTGGAACAAATCCTCATCAAACGCTGACTGAGGTTATCATTAAGCCAAACTCCCAAATAGTCGGTCAAGTCGTTTCAATGCAGGTTTTGTACTGGCTGAATCTGGTTTGAAACAAAAACGAATTAGAACGGGAATCGGCTGACGTGTGAAATTATAACATGTAACTAAGCGTAATCTGAAGCTCAACTAATACTCTTGTTGACTTAGCCTTGCCATCCTATCTGAGTAAAACCAGAGAGACCACAGCTCAGCAAAACGTATTTACATTACGGTAGGGAGCACCGGATGAGGAAGATTGAGTCAGGGAAAATGTACGATGTATCATAAAAAAATGTGATTCTTCTCCAAGGGGAAGGGGAAAAAATGTTCCACTGTGACTTCCCGTTGGACTGATTTTCAGACTGACACAAGCTCAGGGGAGGAAACCGAGCACTCGTTAAACCTACCAGACCTGGCTCAGACCACACCTAGACCTGGCCATCCATCAGACTGACTGGACAGAATTTATAGTGTGACCTGATCGGTCATCATTTATTACTTTTACTGGTCCTAAGTGGAGGCAATCACCGGCTGGTGTTTGTGTAAGAGGAGACCTCCACCTGCGAGGGTCTCCCATTAACACAAACCTAACTTGGGGGGAGATATGTCATCTGTCGACGTTCGTTTGGACAGGGCCTAGAGTTTGCCCCCGACACAGTTTCGGTGGGGGATTTTCCCCCTCACTAAATGAGCTGCGGTGTATCTCCACTCAAAAATAGATGAGTGACTAATCAGAGTAAATAACACTGCCCTTGAACGAAATTCTCAGAACTTGACTTCTGACTCTTGTCTTTTCTGTTGTGGCAACTGCTTTCAGCCAGTCAAGTGGAACACTATCAAAGACAATGATGTGCAGCCGATGATCTCAGCATTGAAACAACAGCAAACAGAAGAATACGCAGAAATTGCAGAACAGAAACTGACCATGTGAGCAAGACAATCTCAGCCAGATCTTGCGTCAGTCTTATCTTCTACGATCAGGGAAAGATCTGAGAGAGAGTGGGTGGGGTAAAACAAAACAGACTGGATGATGGTATAACTACTGAAACCACTAACGCAGCTCCCCTGGAGCTACCGTCACCTCAGGCAGTGAAGGTAGCTCGGGGCTTTGAAGTACCGCCGCAATTGGCTTCTGTTCAAGCTCATGACATGTCCTCTGGACGCTCCGTTGAACTTGATCAGTCACTCGGCAAATAAATGTACAACCACATAGAGGGGTAGAGAGGGGGGGACAAATAAAGAGGCAGAGAGGGAAGCAACCGTAAAATAACAAAACAGGGGTGAGACACGATGAAAAGGTTCACAGAAGGCCACGACCTTCTGGATCCTTCCACAAAGCTTTTGTTGAACACAGGTAATGATTGGGTCCGGGTGCTAATGTTCCGAGATGTGTGTGTGGGGGGGGGGGGGGGGGGGGGGGGGGGGGGGGGGGGGGGGGGGGGGGGGGGGGGCAGAGAGAGGGAGACCCAGCGCCAGGGCATCTGATGGAAATATGTTTGGCCCAGCATCGCATCCCTGTTTTGGATGCTCATCAAATGAGTTAAATGTGATCAGATGCCACAGGTGAAGCTGCTCTACAAAACGATGCTAATTCTGCATTTGGGCCACGGGGGGTAACATGTGAGAGGCTGCAGTGGGTTTACAACTGGGTGAGAGAAAGAGTAGTAGAAAAAAAAAAAAGAGAATAATGGACAGAGTCAATCGGAGGCTCACCTTCACGTCCCTGTCTAATCGCTAGCACATGCTTATGAGAGGTACATGGGAAGTCCCTCCAAAAAAACACACATTCTTTCTCATTCACCTCACTTCCCTGGTTTTGGATGTTTTGAATATTTTTTTTATATCATTGATGTTACTTTGTGCATGGAATCCAAGTTGTCGTTATAGTTGTATTTAACACAAAAAAAGTTAACATCAACAAAAATGAGTAAATTAATTGGGATTCAGAACAAGGAAGTAAATGACTGGGAAGTGTGTCGTCCTGTGCAGGTTGAACCCACTGAGGTACGGAAAGGTCTCTTCCTGGCTCAGGCATTTAAAAAAATAAAAGAGCCTCACCAACAGCAACCTTAGCTGCAGTGAACATGTGGGAACCCAGGCCACAACTTGGCATTACATAGCTCACAAATAAATAGCATGCCCTACCTCAACTCTCATCTAATTACAGGTATGGTTTACCAGCTACGGCTTATTAGTGTTTCCTTAGCAAACTATAAAAACTAATGACACCACGTTGTCGTTGCCTTGGTTTTCGTGCGCCTCCCTTTTCTTTCCATGTTCTTGGACAGCGCGGATTATTTTTAGCCCCGACCGGTGAGTTTAAAACTCACAGCCAAAGCTAACGTCTGTTTTCTCCCTGGGTCAGCATTTCACATCCTGCAGTTTTAAGACACTGCAGCTGTTTTGTTTTTTTTTTTTGGGGGGGGGGGGGGGGGGTGGTTGCCTAAAACATACCCAGAGGATATTTGTAATAAAATAATACCTGTACATTTGCTGTGGCAGTGTCTCTTATATTTTATGAAAATAATCAACAGTGTGTTTTCATAGTAAAATGATGAATTTAAAACAGATGCTAAATTATTCTATAATGAATTCCACACAGTAACCACCGCAAATTCACCACAGTGTCCTCCATCCGCCACTCTTGAGACAGCCGCCCTCTGTGGTGAGGACTTCTGGGAGACTTGCTCCCCCTAGTGCCAGGGGCTGTAAGTTCAGTCAGGTCACAGCTTTTCTAAATCTGCATTTATGATCCTGTCCTTTTTGTCACGAACCTCAATCTTTCAAAGATCACATGTCATCATATACAGATTAATAAGCAGATCGTAGGCAAAGCTCCCTTTATTCATTTGGCAGGCCTTCCTTCTTCCTACACTTGAGCTTCAGAACATTTAGACCTGGCCGTGCAGTGCCAAATGTATTTCAATACTTTTGCCAAACATGGCCAAGGACTCCATGTGAGTGATCAGTGACCACAGGCTTGTACTCTCAGTTTCACAGCCACAGGTCATACTTAAGCTGTGTGTGAGTATCAGGGTGTCCGGACACTAAAACAGGCTTGAATGACTTTAGTGCTGTCCTCGGGGCAGCCGGAGAGCTCTGACCTTCCTAGAACACTTCACAGACAGTGCCGATGAATACTCACCGGGCATGTTTGTTAACATTCGGTTCTGCTTGGGTGGGAATGGACACAACACGGTGGTTAAAAAATTAAAAAAATAAAATGTGGGGGAAAAAATAGGACTTAAGGTCACCGAATGGAGTTCAACTTCAATATAAAGTATTAGAGAGAATGGTTATTATTTGAAAAAGTGTTTGTGTATGCACTTCTGCCTTGAAAACACAATGAATTTCTTGTGCAATGTTCACAGATGAGCAAGCTGACCTGACGGAGAGGCAGGCTTCAGAAATACATTAGGATTAGTGAAACATCATCACTATAAAAAAAAACAAAGCAAGCAGAACTGTCAGAGTCCTTTAGTCTAGAAAACCATGTGCCTGTAGTCTTGTATCCATTATCACACATTCACCACCATCCATTAAACTCTTGTTTGCTTGTTTGTTTACTTGTCTCCGTAGGAGCCCGCGGGTTGTCACCACCTTGTATACATTCCACCCATTCAGTGGTGTTTCAATATTCACAATAATGTAAAACATGCACATCTAATATATTATTTAGTCATATTCCCCAGTAATAAAACACATTTTGATACTCTCTGGTGTGATCCCGACATTGTATTTCCATTATTTTCTCTTTAAACATTAACCACGGCTTTGTTGAGGGATGCATTCTATCTTCATCCTCTGCTTAAAGATTTAAATGGCATGCTGGTCAGGATAGGCAGGCCATAATGTTTGAGCAGAGCTGACAGAGGAAGGAATGTTTTGCCTAAAATCTGCTGAAAATTCACTTTTTCAGGTCTCCCACCCATTACAGTACAGTGCTATGGCTGCAGTTTCAGGCTCGCCAGGTGCTGAGTAGGGATTTCTTCCCCACTTAGGCTGATAATAACCTCCCATAACGCACGCACGCACGCACACACACGCACGCGCACACACACACACACACACACACACACACACACACACACACACACACACACACACACACACACACACACACACACACACACACACACACACACACACACACACACACACACACACACACACACACACACACACACACACACACACACACACACACGAATAGTACATTCACTGAGCCATTTAATAAAATCTTAAATGTTTGAATGTAGATTATTCACAAAACAGTACAATACTTTAACAACAATGAGGTTAAAGAAATATAAAAAAAGATTTCATAACACTGAGAAAAACACTTGACTGATTGATTTCTTGAACACAGCCATTTTGACTATACAGTGGCTTGTACTGTAAGTGGTCAGTGATCACTACCATTTATTAGGGTTATTACAGAACATCACAGACACAACTCCATCTAATGTAGAGCTTCAACAATGAATCAATTGGTAATCGACCTCTAAATTAATCGCCAACTATTTTGATCATTAATTAATTGGTTTGCGTATTTTCAGCTTCTTAAATGTGAACATATTCTGGTTTCTTTGCTCCGTGACAGTAACCCAAATATCTTTGGTTTGTGTACAAAACAAAACATAATCCTGGGGTTTGGGAAACACAATCAACCTTTTTCACCATTTCATGGACCAAATAACTAATCGATTTATTGTGAAAATAATTGAAAAATCAATCTATAATGACAATCATCATTGGTTGCAGCCCTAACCTTAAGCATTGATTCTTTGGAAATGTCCACTGGATATTACACATTTCTGAAAAGCTATGATAAGAGGAATCATATATTTGCCATGAGTCTGGCCATTTAAAGCCACATACTACAATAATAGAATATGAAGTATAATCTTATTGAGTACAAGTTGAGAAAAATGAAAACTTACAGGCTGAAACACATCACTGTAATAGGGGTACAGAATGGTGATGAGTCATTCTCCAGGCATTGGAATACATACTAATTTATCAATATGTTCTGTTAACTCATATGAATAACTCATTAAACGATAAATTATCCCCTAAATTTAGTTGGACCAAATATTTGAATAAACACTTGCTTGGAGGTAAATTCAAAAGATATGTTATTTAAATTGTTTTAGTTCATCCACAAGAACAAAACTCTTACAATTAAAAACCTTTAACCAACCTTAACCTGATTCACAGACTAAAGATACTTTGACCTTATAGCTTCTTATGGCATCACCAAATTTAAAATTTCACTACCAAAAGTCCACGTTTTTTCCTGTAAAACAATGTTATTTCCTGAATCACTTGACTGAGATAGACTTCAAAAGTGTCAAGACCACCCTGCAGGTGGAAGAAAAGAGCCTTGTTACCCCGAAAGTTCCCATTCAGTTACAATGATTAAAGAAGCCATGGGTTTCCCTCGCTGGATGTTGCCTCTTGCTGCTAGTACGCTGATTGGTGAGCGGCTCGAAGTCTTTTCTAACATGGCGCCTTGACTGAATCTGAATCAGACCCTGATTAGATCAAATTGCAGAGAGCAACCCTGTGTGCCCACCCTTATACCACCTCAGTGCTAGCAGTTAAACTGGACTTTTGGAGGCAGGGAAGCCTCGTCTTTGATTATACACCGACGTCTATGGAACATTCAAATCTTTGGTGTTTTGTATTCTGCAAGGCATGAATACGGGAGCTCAGACTGCAGGTGTCAGACCTGAGATCCTACTGGCTTGCCACCAATTTAAACCTAGCTGACAGCAGAGAGCTGTATAGGAGGATAGGATACAGCCACACTAGCTAGAAATTCAAAATATTGCCCAATTCTTAGCTTTTCTCTGGACCTCCGCCTTGTCATGTCATAATTCCCTATTATGACTTGCATGCATCATTAAAAGGGGGAACAGACAAGCTCATTAATCAGGCACTGAGGGGAGAGGTAACCATCTGACTGCCTTGTTAACATTACAAAAGAGAGACGTGTCTCTGTCTCATCATTTATCTGTCAGGCACACTCTCGGCTTGTTGGCACTGAACGACCTAGAAGTGGGTTTAAAAGACAGAAATTCAAATGTCTGTCTGAGTGGATGGGAAGGGAAGGGGTGGTGCGGTGAGTGGGGTGGTGGGTTGCCCGCTCTCTATAATTGTTTTATTATAAGTGCAGCTCATTATTAGTGAAGGAGACAGGAGGGTAATGAATGACATAAATAGACGTCCTCCAGGGCTGACATATGCCACAATGAGGAAACGTCTCGTTGGGACAGACTGTGTCTCACACATTTTACTACACTTCTGGATCTTTGATTCTCACCAACGTACACTGCAATTATAAAACAGGTGTACATTTAGCCAATTATTGATCATCTGTGTGGATTACGTTAAGTGTAGGCAAGTTAGTGTGTTCCTAAGCACCGTAATAACACTGCATGCACAGTATACTGTATGTGTGCACACATGTATACTGCACATCTGTACCAGAATGTGTGTGCACATGTGAGGGCAAAAGAAAGTCTGCCAAGGGGAGAAATTGGAAAAAAAAGAGAGAGAGAGACATGAGTGGAGGGAAAAAGATGATGATCATTAGCTTTTGATGGATTTAATGACCGTTTGGATTTATGTAAAGCGGAGCTGGATAATGGGAAAGAGGCGAGAGGAAGGAGAAAATCATTTAGAAGAAGAAGGGGGGGGGGGGGGGGGGGGGTATATATCAATGGCATGCTGAGGGGGTAACGACAGCAAGCTGCGAGGCATCATGACAACATATAGATCAATAACTCCTCCATTATGTTATGAAGAACAGGGGGATGAGAGGAGAAGGGGAGGCAATGGAGGAATGATTTGCTTCATCAGTACATGAGGGACATTGTCAGGGGGGGTACTGACAGGGTCACATAAACAAGTGGCGGCATTCCTCCCCAGAGGACCAGCAGTGGTGATGAGGAGAGGAGGCGCCGGCGGAGTCTAGAGGGGTGAATGTCGGGACGCGCTCCAGCAGCATCTCTCGCTTGGCGGGTAAAAATAAAAGTCAACAGGAAAGGGCTGGCGCGCGGGCGCCGCTGTGATAGCTGCCATCCGTTACGGGTAAATTGAACTGTCAACCCCTCTGTATCATTTCCACGGCTGGATGAGAGGGAGAGGCAAGAGGCAGAGAGAATTATGGGGGTATTCACCAGGCGATCACAGTGTGCAACGGGAATGTTCTGGCAAATTAACTCTCAAAGGAGAGGTGGGAATATGTCAAAGAGATAGAAGGATGGGAGGATAAACAGGCGGAGGGGCAAAGGAGAAAATGAGAGCCAGAGTGTTTCGAAAGGCATCTTGCTATGTTTTCATTCGCTCACTCACGGTGTTAAAACACATTCCGTCAGTGGATGCATTTGGTTCATGTTAGCACCCTGTGTGCCGCTCAAACGTGGCTGTTGTTTATATTCTGCCAGTGTGAATGCCAAAGCAGGAGTTGGCTGTGGCTGAAAAGAAGTGCTACGTAGGTCCAATGTTGATTGCTTGTGATTTGAGATATACACTATGCGCAAATGTTAAACAGTGAATCAGTTTCACTTACGCCTCGTCTGAGCAGAAAGTGTTTCAGCCATGTTTTTCACTCATTCGTCGCACGTATGTCTGATGGTGAAGATAGCTTCTGTTTGCCAGCCTCCATACAGGTGGCGTAGCAGTTAGTCTTAATTTGTTCTTTTCTTACGCACCAAGTCTGTTGTCCTGCATTTTACACAAGTAACTAAAATGACGATGTAGTGGGCTCCTTAAACAGTGTTTCATTTGGCCAAATGCTGTCAGTTTTGACGCACACATGTGTAAATTTATCATGGATCATCCTATATGTGTTAATACACACAGACTAGAGAGGTTCTGATACCACTTACGGTATCAGATATGCCTCTGACACGGGCATGGATGAGTTTACGAATCTATGTCAGATTCCATGCGTTTAAAGTGCATTCGTTTCACCCAAATAGAACTGCAACTTTCATTTCCCAGGAAATCACTTCTTCTTAGCTGCTCCAGAGCAGCAGTTGCGCAGCACTGCCACTGGCAGGTAGTGTTTTGAGAGCAGCAAAGGAAAAGGCGACTTCGGGTAGCATAGCATTAGCCAGAGCTAGTGAAAATAACAGCAATTTGGCAATATTTCACGCAGGAAAGTCCATTTAAATGGTGACATGTACCGTATTGTTGTTTTATACTGTCACAGACTAAGGAATTTCATTTTTATAAACTGTGGCTGCAAGGAATTATTTATTCCTAGATTTATTTTGAAGTAGCTGTTGCACTGTTTTACAACAATACTGAACTGTTTAGAACTTTAAAGGGCTTTTATTTTTATGAGCTGTGGCTGCACTTTTATAGCTATTTAAAGTAAATAATTGCTGTTAATTCCTAGATTTATTTATTTGAGTTGTTTTCCAGTTATGACTATCAAACCAGATAATAAAATATGTTCTATGGCTTAAGTTTTAGTTTTTCAAAGCATTTAACCTGAGCCAGGCCAAACAACAGTGAAAGCAATCATCACTTCCTTGAAGGGTTTTTAAAATATGTTATATAAATTCTTATATTTAAAAATGCACTGGTATCGGATCGATATTCTATCAGCCGATATGCAAAGTCCAGGTATCAAAATTGGTATAGGGAAGGGAAAAATGGTATCAGAACAGCGACATCCTGTTATTGATGCCAAAAAGAACCTTCACAAGTTAACAGCATTAATACAAAATGTGGGCCAACTTCTGCCTTTCTTGCGTTTCCCCTATTCAGCTGATCAGCGGAGTGTGTATGCCGCAGCGTTTTACTTCATGCAGTCGCTAGCACACACACAGCACCACTGACGTTTTGCCACCACCTCCACTCTGTCTCTATCTGCTTACTTAAATATTTATAAAGATTCCTATTATTGTATTAACTATTTATCGATTTATAATTTAAAAGATTTATACTGGGCACATAGAACTCCAGGGGAGAGTGACTTTCGTCTATAGGAAGGAGCCATCTATGGCTATTTATTGTCCTTTAATGTTTAACCTGGGCCTGTTTGCCTCTTGGCCTTCGGAAACGGAGAAAAAATGCACTCAAAAGAAAAAACGACGCACAAAGAGAGCGACGGGGAGACGGAGGAGATGAATAGGGAGGACAATCTGGCTCAATATTGCTCCTGGTTAGATGCCGGTGAGCTATGCTCCGTCTCCCTTCCCGGAGCAGGTCACGCACCGGCAGTCCAGACAGAGTCTCCACAATGAAAATGTATTACCTTGCTCCATCTCTTATTGATTTACATCTTATGACTCTTTGGATGTGAAGTGCTATTCTATATGGCATCTGCTCTCACCTCTGCCATCAATGGCTTATGGATGGGGAACAGAGGGTCCAATGCACCTGTCTTGTGAGCAGCGTACTGGCATTTTGCAATTTTCATCTGATGATCAGGGGAAAAGGTTGAAGGGTCAAAAGAAATGGCTCCATTGCCACACTGAATAAAAGTCTCTGCATTAAGGTAAATGCAGCCAGTTTATCATCAGCATTACATCATCATTTGACATTCTGTGAATTTTGATTTCATAAATGAGGTGTTTAATCCTCCTTGTGAATTTATTTCCTTCTAGTCTTTTGAAAGTATTCTTTTAACAAGTGTATGAAAAAAAAAGTATTGGACAACAGATCTTTAAGACAGGGAGAACAAAAAAATTAAATAAAAGAATACGTTTCTTATTTAACATGAATGCAAACCTGTGAGTGATTTGTTTTCTTTTGTTATAGGAAGGAGTGGGATAGCCTCCTAAAGCAGAAGCGGGACATATTCATCATAATTCAGCTGCTCGATCAAAAGACAAGGGGACAGAGGGAGAGTATAAAAGAAGAAGTCTGTGCTGGTCAGCAGGAGGAAGGATGCTTGGAGTGTTGGAGTGGCAGGCTGAGGGTAGGAGGGATGGTGTAGAAAGAAAGAAAGGTGTTGGGAGTGAAAAGCAGAGCATGCTTTTATGCTGTGCCTGGTGAGTGACAAGGAAACCATTAACGGAGTAGCGCTGGCCAAAGGGATTAAGTCCACACATGCATGGCTATTATTCAAGGTAATTAAAGGCTCTTTTTTCTGGGAGGCCAGGTTTACCTCTACAACAAAGGACGCAGAGAAAGAAGCAGGAAACAGCTCAGGCTGATATGCTTCGCTGGCAAATCTTTAGCATACGTTGATCCAGGGGGCACAATGACTTGAACAATTTGGAGAACCTCTTCTTTACTCCAGTTGAAATCTAATAAATGACGAGCAGTTTTAAAGGCCTACTCCAAAGCACCGATCCTTTTCACACTAAACCTAAAATAACTAACAACAAATGCTGCTGAATGTGAACATGTCCAACCATACGCAACAAGAAATTTATAGTACGATGGTTGACAACAGTATAATATATTGGACTGTGTTGAATAGAAAGCTCTAGATAATGATGATAAAAAGATATTTTTAACATTAGAGCCTGACCAATAAAAGATCCTGACTGACGGCCAATATTAGTTTACAGCACATGTGCACTAATAATAACAAAATATTATATAAATGCCAAAAAATGTGCTTAAAGTAGTTCCAAAAAAATGGATTCATCCGCCCGAAAGCACAGACAAGGTTCATTTTACTTACTGTAAGATGTCCTGCTCAGTACGTATGTTGTTCACAACACAATTAAGGAATCAAAAATCTGAACATACACAAATAGGGATGAAAGAAAATATATGATTGAACAACAGCCAGGTGAAACATACAGAGAGAAAAAAACTCAAGAGTGAGCAGAGGAGAATTATGAATTAAATTCAGCTTGCATCTCTCCCTTTTATATTTGATTGAAACTGTGTTTTATTTATCGAAAGGGATATTCAGTCGATTTTACATGCCAGAGGAGAAGTATTTAGAGAAAAGTCCCGATGATGTGATCATCAGAGTTACCTCAGACTGGGTTTAGAGGCTCAAAATTATAACCAAAAAGCCTGTGATATAAACTGCGGGTAAGGAGTTGGTCTCCTAACTTTAATAAAGTGGAGAGCGTGGAGAGCCCTTAACTAGAGAGATCTTTTTTTTCTTGATCACTTTATTAATAATATCTTTTGTATTGATATTTTCTTAAAACACTACAACCTTGGTTATCAGTATGAAGAGAGTATCTGACATTTCACAGGACGCGTCATGAGCCCTGAAAGAACATGCCACGGCGGCCACAGACTTGTCAATCTGGTCAAAAAACAAAGGAGACTGAAAACCATGACCAGCCTAAGAGACAGAGCAGTGGGATCAGTGCAGAATCTGTCCCCAGTGGCTGTAAATGGCTGCCAAGTATCTTTGCTGGTGGGATTTCACCCTAACAGCTCCTTGGAGACTGCCGAGGGCCTGTTGGCCTCTCGACATACAGGAGCTTTACCGATGCAGACAGGGGGTTGTGTGGGAGAAAGGGAGGGAGTAGGGGGACATCACTTTACTGGTTTTACACCCACGCACACGCCACAGTGGACCAGTCAGTCGGGATTGCACCTGACACTTGACACGCAGCCAACAAAGCAGACAAGCATGTAGGGATGAGAGAAAGCGTGAGGGCGAGCAGTGGATGGGGAACAGCAAAGCGAGAGGGAGTGGATGTTGGAGTGCAGTGACTGACAGACAACGGGCTGATGGGAAGAGGCGGGTGTAATGGAGTGTGAAGTGGAAGACCTCGGGAGACAGCGAGGGAGACCATCTGCCTGTCAGCACAGCGCAGCTTCTCGTCCCACTGTCTCTCTCTCTCTCTCCATCCTTTACCGTCTCGTTGAGTCATTCGTTCGGACACAATCGCAGGAGAGCAAACACCGCACTCGGGTCAAGAGATAAATCAACGAGAGAATCCTCATTCATCTCCTTAACTAACTGACACTTGTTGGAAATAGCCCGCCAGTCTTTAAATTGTCACCTGGGCAGCAGTTGAGGGCATAACAGAAGACAAATGATGAAAGTAATGAGAGGAGAACAAGAAAGAAAAAATCCTGATAGCATTTTGATCAGTTCATAAAAGAAATTATTAATTTGACCAGGATGTTTGTAAATGGCTTCCAGCATTACTATATGTGAATAACTGTTCAGACTTTGTATTCTTGGCAAAGTTCTTTAAAAAAATCTCCGTCAATTTTAAAATATCAGGCGTCTGAAGATTGTCTTTTTAAGGTTTAGCATCACTGGTTTTGTTTGTGCTCTTCATGTGATGGAGGGTCAATTCTTCAACTCCAACAAGACTGGGAGTCAGTGCCAGCCCTAAAGATTCAACCTGTGGGATCTGTCTATAAATCAAATACATTTTAAAATGTGTATAGTGTAAATAGTTAACTTCTCAGTGCAAACAAATGTGTACATATCGTTGTAGGTTAAATGTTCTTATGGAAATAAATCTGAAACAAATTTGCAAATCCATAATTTAACTCTACCTTTAATGTTATAGCACTTCTACTGTGTATGAACTTATTTTCATCATTAAGAAAGAATTTCTTTGGTTGTCTACTGGAGAAACTACCTGCACAAAAGGATCCACAAAAAGAGCATCATCACATTGGGCAGCAGCTTGATTTCTCCCCCAATACAATTTGTATTCTATAAAAATCATTTCAGATTATTTGAAAAAATGAAATGGATTTCATAATATAAAAGTCAAGCACAATTTTTTCAACAGCTTGATCCAGAGTTTACTTTATGGATTTCTCCATTGAACAAATCTGCAGCAGGTTAAAGAAGGGTCAAGTCAAGACAGTTTTATACATATTGGAGTGAGACCAATAAATTTGCCACTATCAGCTCATTGCAAATATGTCGATAAGTAGGAAGGAATTAGTATGGAGACTCAAGTATAAGTCTGGCTGTAATCTATATAGGTAAAAATCACAAATTAGTCTTTAAGGGTTTAACAATCTGGACGGCATGTGACACCCCTCAATCCCTAGACCCCTCGATCCAGTTGAGGAAAAACTCAGCCAAAAAAACTCTTTAATGTGGAAAAGAGGAGGGAACTTCAGGAAACTCAGGAGGGATCACTCCTCTTGGACCCACATCCAATAGATGTCATGTGCACAGAAGAGAACAAAATTACAGTCATAAAACGACAATATGGAAAATCCGGATGACAGACATGAGAATATGGATCGGGGAGGATATCAACCAACTGAGTTAACTTATTAAGGGAAGTGGGCAGTACCAGGCGAAACATTCATTCATAATTCACGTTGTTAACTGTATTTGAGTTGCACCCTCTCCTCTAATCATCCCATTAATTTGACCTACAATTCCCAAAATTCCATGGGACAAAGACAGAAATTTGTTCAACTTGTGTATATTAACATAATCGTATAGTCGCATTGGAGTTAAGTATCTATCTATATACTATGTAACTGTGAAATGTATACAGTATGTTCTAAAAGGAAGAAAAGCTGAACTCTACTTTTCAATGTTGTGTTAGAAATCAATATTGATACCTTCGCATGCAATTAAATACCATCAAGAAAGGGTATATTTAGGAAACCATATAAAACGAAATGATGGTTCAAGTAAATGTCACACTTTAGAAACGTGAAAGACTGTCTGAAAAAATTATGTCAACCGTGTACCTTTTTTTTTGTATTACTTTATGTTGCTTTGTTCTCATGATGATGTATAGATTAAAACACAACATGTGGCATGCCAACAGCTGAAGCCCCAGATCAAATATAATTACATTACAGTCTGTACAACAATAACTGCCAGGTCTAATATCACAATATGTATTTGACTGAAGTATTGTCGACTGTCCGAGTGACCAATCGTGGAAACACTATTTCTTCTCTTGGTATAAGAATAGTTGCATTTATTGCCGAGCCAGACATCCAGATATAGATATAGAGATATAAATATAGTATATAGGCAAGCAACACTTGCCTCTTCTACCCTGGTAAATCCATCCATCCAAGAACCAATGGCATCTACTGAGGGGTCTGTTTTTGTAGCCTGATTACCTCCCTCTACCTTTTGTTTGGTCTCTTCATCTGTCTATCTGCTGTCTCTCTCGCTTTCTCAATCTCTGGTGATAAAAAACAGTAACATGGGAGGGGAACCAAACTGCTTCTTAATTTTCCCTGACAGCCTCCTTTAAACATGCAGGCCCAAATCCACACTCTAATTGAAAGCACATTCCTATTCCAAACAAATTAAGCACAATTAAGGCCCCTGAGTTATGAGTATCTATCACCGTGCGATGTTTTTGTGAAAATCACTGAGCTCTAGATCAAAGTCTCTCGACCCCTCAGCTTAATTGCCTCATTAAGAGCTCCCTTCTTTGTGCTATGGGCTTCATAAATACAGGGTCTGCTCGTTTCATTTGGGAATTACACTAAAAGACGCCCCTTAAACTAATCGCTTCCACGTTTTCAATAAAAGTTCATCTGTTTTTAGGTAGAGAACAGAATGAGATTTTCGTCCATTTATAGAGCATAATTTGCAAGGGCCTTTTTAGCACAGTGTGTGATATATCATTTCACTGCATCTGTGACCAGGCACAAACCTGTAACCATGTTTAGCTACTTTATAACACGTGTTAAAATGGCTTCCATAACTATTTCAAAAGTATGGTGAAACTCTTTATTAAAAAAATGCACAAGCTCATAACCCTGGATACATTAGCTTAGAGTCTTAGGTGTGGCATTTGACACATCATAGCAGGTGACAGGAAGAAGGTGTCACCACCAGGAACCAGCAAATCACATGACGGGAAGATGATTGTGTGCAGCTGAAACCCTTCCCTCCTCCTCCTCCTCCTCCTCCTCCTCCTCCTCCTCCTCCTCATCACAAAATGCCATCCGAGCATGGCTGGCTTTTAATTTAATCTTATAAATGAGGTGCGCACTCCTAGACAACATGCTGTTCCAATTTGAAATGGCTGCTTTATTGGGGACAGCGACACAGGGGAGAGAGAGATAGAGGGAGAGAGGAGGGGGGTTGTAAAGAAGAAAAAAAAAAGAAAGAAAGAAAGCCACGGGAAAGATGGTGGTATGGAACATTTGTTAGTAATCCAATTCCACATACCATATGGCTTCATTACCATTATGCGGGAGAGAAGACTTCAGTCAGTCTGAAAATAAAGACCTACTTAGCCCCATCCAAACTGACCCCAAATGAGACATGTTTGTCTCCGTGTGACAGTGTTAGTGTTATTGCCCTGCTCTTGCATTCTTTGTGGTCGGTTTAGATTGAGCCTGCAGCTGTGCATGGTTTCGGCGCGTGTGCGTGCGTATGTGTGCATGCACATGGCCGTCTGTGTCTGGGTGTGTGTGAGATAGGGATCGGGCGGTTTCCCAATGACTGATTATTACGGAAGAGGGTCCTTAGTCATTACTGCACAGAGAGAGAGAGAGACGGAGAGGGAGAAGAGAAGGCTCATAAGCCAACTCCATTCAGATGTGAAGATGACTGATAATGCAAGAGCAGCAGGACCCCTCGCTGGGTTCATTGGCCCCTAAGTGCTCCTTTGCTGAATATGTCCCTTATCTTGCCCTGACAGCAGTAATAGAATATGCATAGCTCTATTAGCATACAAGGTAATGGCACCCTTGAGGGAGGGCACTGACATAAAACTTTAAGTAGAAATCAAAACATTGGTGAAGGCAGAAGCAGAATAAAAGAGGTTATTGTCACCCAGTGCAAACACGGCCCGAGGCCTCGACTGTGGCTGCGCAGAAGGTATGCTGCCTTTACGCTTGCATGCACATCTGTCTGCACACACACACTCAGATACACAGACAATGTTGAATAAGCTGGCTATACCCATGCGTACCAATATGCATAATTGTATAACATCATGTGTTATGTTCACATTTTGCACATAGGCATGCATGCCTGAACCCTCCTCCTCGGGGCATCTAAGTAAATTAAATGGGGTGCGAAAAATGGCAGGGTACCATCTCACCTCAAAGTCTCCGTATTAAAAGGAGAATAACTGCGAATTTATGGCAAGAGAAAAGGATTTGCCATGTTCATGAGCGTTTGCACAGTAAAAGCAGTCCTGAAAAACCTCAAAATCTCTGCTGAGGTGCCAGAGCCAGCTGTAATGAAGAGGCATTTTAAAAGAAACAAATCCTTGACGTAGTCCATAGAGAAGTTTGGCTGACGAGAGGAAAGCTGGGGAGGTGATGGGCAAGGGAAGGTGATGAGAGGGTTTGCGCACACATTATCTAAGAGTAGTTTCCACCAAACCCCAAACCACAGCTATGAAGTATTAAATCAAAGCCGGTCAGACAAACAACACAAAGCCATTTGCTGAATAAGCATTCGGCATAAGAAAGCAATTTACTGCTCCTCTCACATCACCCAAAACAATGGACACAGAGAGAGGCCGGGTCCAGTGAGAAGTCTAATTCGGTCTGGTGGGACGGACCAGGAGTGTTAGCTTTTCCACATATTAACTTTTATTAAAAGATATTAACCTTGAGGAAGAGGCCAAGGAAGCCCGTGTCAGAGAAGGTTAAGAATTAACGCCACTTCGGCAAGCAGTTAAAAAAGTATAATGTTGCTCGCACACAGCACGACCTCTCTCTCTCTTTCCTCTTTTCTTTTGTTGAGCTTTGCTAAGTGTGCAAAACAAAATCAACACTAATAAGGCAATAATATCAGTAATTGCATCCTCAATTGTAATTATAGTGATTATGGAGTCCTCTTTGATATGCAGTCCTGCTCCACCGTCGATACGAGCCATATGTGAACACAGGACAATTATGCTAATCATTCGACATCCAAGCATGTAATTCTAGTGTGAAATGAAGTTCACCACCTTTGCGTAGAAAAGGCCAATAAGATATTAGCCCCCACCCTTTGTAGAAACTTGGACCGTTAAGAAATAAAAATGATGGTGGGGCCAGTCACCAGTGTAGGTCTAGAGACCTTTAAGAGTCACTGACCAGTTATTGACTGTTTTATGTTAATTACCATGAAGACGTCTAACATCCATATAACTATAAAGCATTGTTGATGCATTCCAAAATACTTTATACTATTATGAGCCTGGCACATAATTAGACATGGTCCAACTTTTATGGGCCATTTTGGACTCTGCTAATGGCTCTGTGCTCGGACTCAAACAGACCAATAAAGCATAGCGTTGTGGACCTGGCGTGATTAAAAAAAAAGAAAAAAGCGTAAGACACTATTAAGGGCTATCAAATCCATCTCAAACTGGGCAGGACAATTTCTTTGCCGAGAGGCCGGTTAAACAAAAAGACAGCCTTTTCTAATCTGTGGTTTATTTAATATGTTTATTGCATGGGTGGCCAGTTTAATGAGCAGTCTCTCGGCTTCATCTCTTCAGGAATATAACGGGAGATATGTTCCAGCAAGAAAATCCACCGGGAAAACACGGCACAACAACCATGTGATGTCAAGAGAAATATTTTGTCTCCATGGTAACCCAACAGCCTTCACATATGTTCCTTGAAAGTGGCTTTTTCACTGTTGAGGGTTTCAACACTGGGTTCAGGCTGTGGGGTCTCACTGGTCATTTGCTCCTGCTGGTTGGTCTGTTTGGTTAAAGATGGATTGGAGTAGAGCGAATAAAGTTCTGAGTTTCCCTCTGGTCTATACAGATGGTTTGGCAGGCTGACAAGACAAACTGAGCCTGGCATCAAACCCCAACCTCTATTTCATGGTAGCTTAACACTTTCTCCCTCACTAGATTACACTCGCTGTGACTGACTGACTTACCAATCCAATGACCAGTGCATTTTGGCAGATGTTATTGTGGAGAGGCGAGTCAATCCACAACCTCCTTTATTCGGTGCAACTGCAATTCATTTTGAAGGTGTGGCATTAATATCAAGAATGATTAGAACCATAACTGCTACATGAGTGTGAGCCAGACTCGGAGAGCGCGGGCTGCGTAATGTGAAATGCGCTGTCAGTGTGTGAATGACTGATTTGAGTATGAGCTTCTCTCTACATGGCCTTAGCTCCAGGCCCAGGCAGAAAGCCCCTGACACGTAAAGAGCACAGTGAGCAGGAGACGTGCAGAAAACACACATCCTTTAAAGAAATGGGACCAGAGCCGAGGATTTCCTGGATTTTTCTGTGGGCCTCTTTCTCCACCTAATATGCACATGCATGGTTGCACATACAAACCACACACGCACACTTTCACAGAGACAGTCAGCAGGACAGGCTGAGGAATGAAGTCACTCATTTTGATCTATTAACTGCAGTGAGAGAAATGCGGTGGTGCCTCAGATCAGCTGGCCACTGACCACAAACCAACAGTCGGGATTGTGAGGATTTGGAAATTACACTAATAAGCATCACTAGCATTTTAAACATCATACCTTAGCGGACGGGTCTGTGTCTATTGAGATTGCCATCATTAGGTCCTGTATAATTTGTATTTACTTTATATTGTTGCAAAGAAAGCAAGAAGGCGAAGCTGGTATTTCGACTACAGTTACAATGGCTTCATGACGAAAAAGATGACAAAGATATTGGCTGACAACCTATTTTTCACCACAAAAAAATATATTTTAAACTAAATCAAACAAATAAAAAAATACACTATACTGTACAACACAGACAAATGTACTTTGTAAAATGACATTGTAAATGTTAGCTCCTGGTTAGTGTGTATCTAGTTTTCAGTAAGGTTCCGTCTCTTTTAGTAATGATATCTGAGGCTACCAGTTCAACTAAAATCCACTGAGACAAACTAAAAATACATGCAGGTTAGCATGCAACATGTAGAAAAAGTTAGGCTTGTGTAACTTTATCAAGTGTTATGGATGCGGATGTGATGTTGACGTTACTTTGAGCGTTGCTTTGGAAAAAAGACGAGTAAGTTCCAGGATTAATGCCATCGGCAATCTTCATCTGGATGTTCACTGCGTGACCCAACATTCCACGATCTCCTTTCCAGCCAAACCCAAACAAGGAACAGCATTTTAGTGAACAAGTGAGTGGATCCAGCTTCTGAATGATTGGCTGCTCGGCTGTGGACAGCACAGGTGGTTGTAGTAACGATGGATGAACTGAATTGACACAATCTGTATAAAAAATTCAAAATAAATTGAATTTGGAATAAAAGAACTGGGTGTAATGAAAAGTCAGTGTTGTGTACTGTATTAGTGCAGAGTAAAGTGTCATGGACACTCTAGGTGAACAAGTAAAAGTAATTTTCCTCTTACTGTACGATAAATGACAGCAACAGGTATCTCAATTTATAGGGATGATGGCTGCAGCCTAAAATGTCATGAAGCTCAAGCAAGACTTAAAACTAATACTAACTAATATTTTGATCAAAAGAGGACAAAGAGTAAATCAAATACCCAGAACCAAAATCATTGAATCACTGTTTTTCTAGAGGCAGCAGCTGTTATTAGTTTTTTATTACTTTGCTTTGTATTTTAACCTTTAACAGCAACGTATGGGTGTAGTTTGTCATTTAAATGGTTTACTTCTGATTGCTTAAGAATTTGAAAAGGAAAACTGAGTAGAATATCCATATTTTAATGACAATCATATCAATAAACCAGGCTGAACAAAAGTAACATTGGGGCAAATATAATGTCTTGCACTTCACGCTGTGATAAAACGAGTAAGATACCAAACACCACCTCGCCCCTTTACTTTCTCTGCTTCTTCCACTTTCTCTCTACCTCCCTGTTGATGTATTCATCAAACCGACCAGGTGTCCAAAGGGGATTCTACCCGAGCACTGCCATGGCTCACTTAACCATGAGATTGAGTGGAGTATGCATCCACACAGAAAGAACAATTTTGATTACTTATTACTTAACCTGTAATGTATTCTGCCCCTTTCTTGTCTGCATGTCCTGCTTCCCCCGTTCCTCTACTGCAACACCACCCCCCCTAAATAAATGGAAAAATATTCAATGCCCTGGGCTACTGCTGAACTTCTCACTCTCTGCATCCAATTTGAAGCAGAGCCGCTGTGATGTCACCGGAGCGTCCACACGGCGAAAGAGAGGAAAGGGGAGGACGCCGAGAGGGAGGGAGCAAGGGAGAGGAGCAGGCGACCTTCAGACCTGCAGGGTCACACTTCTTAACCCCACAGCTAAAAATCCAATAACAATTTATGAATGTTTTAGTTAGGAGTCATTAATGCAACCGAGCATCTGTTTCGAAAAGAATACAAATGAGGTGCTGTCCTTCTCTGCACTTTCCTAGCTTCTCACAGACACACATGCACACGCATGCACACACACACACGTCTTGACACCCACCCACCCTCTGGGCACAACGGTCTGATGTTCAGGGAACAAGTGGCCCCTAGGAGCTGGACTCCACCGTGCGAAGCCAGGACCATCTCCTTGGATTTGACTGGCCGCATATTTAAAATCACCAGTCAGGTTAAACATCTGGACCTTCAAAGCTGCGCAGCAACTCTGCTACAAACTGACTTGCTGGCTCACATTACCCCCCCTTACTGGAGCCGGAGCTCAAGAACAAAGCGTCTGCCATGTATTGACTGTTTAACAGCAAATGTTAAAATGACACAGGTTCAGATTTTGCCGTACAACCACACACATGAGGCAGAGAGACAAGACAGTATATATAGAGTATTTACCATTTTATGTGTATGTATCAAGGGTGAGCTTGGGGTGTCGAGGCCAGCTGAATTACTCTTTGGAGAAATCCTCCCAGAGGTTCTAGAGGCACAGGCTTCCAGCAGAGGTCTCAGTGCTGCACACCTCAGAGTGGATTAGGTAGCAGACCTATATTTCCAGATAGAACAGTCTCTCAAGCATGACTCAATACCACACAGTCCCCAACACACTCTGGAAGCTACATGCTAAATCCAATTGGTAGAAATAAATTCAATACAACACTATGAAGAAAGCCTGCATTATGGCAAGGAGCGAGTGTTTGTGTGTCCAAGTGTGTATCGGGAACGTGAGCGTCTCCTCAGCACAAAAGTAAGGAGGCTCGGCAGTTTAATTAAGCCAACAGGGTTGTGTGCCCTCTTATTTACCCGTGCGGTAGCTCGTGGTCACTGGAGAAAAGGCCACAGGGAAGAAGGGAATAGAGGTGTCACAGTGGCCATGATGATGATGGAGTGTCTACAAATATGACTCCAAACAGGGTCATTTTGATTTAGCAGCAATACGCAGAGGCTGGCCCGTTAACTCCTGACCTTTTGAGTGTGACCCGTGGGGGAGGGGCCTATCCGCCAGCAGAGGACAGAAAGAAAGGGAGAGGGAGAGAAAGAGAGGGGCTGTGCAGTGTCAGGCCCATTATGACCCGCTAAAAACTCGGGCCGCTCTCCGACGAGGAGCCATCCATCATCGGGGCCTCTCTAATCAGCATGTTTGTCACTGTAACTAAACAGTGGGCTGAGCCACATCGCCACGCTATTGGCCCTGACAGGGAGAAATAAATCTGCTGCCGGCCAATGGGCTGCAGGCAGTCGAGCGTGACAGGAAAGGTGACAGACTCCTGAGGTCTCAACTAGTGCGAGATTAAGGGGAACTAGCCCAGACTCTGGGGCGGAGGAAACATTTGAACAGTTTTACTGGTCTTTAGGCAGCAGTCGAGGGCCGGGGCTGCAGTGGCGTGGGTGTTGAAAGTGAGAACGCCTTTGTCCTTTTTTTCCCCGCAAAAGACAGGTCCATTTGTTCAGTTAGGAGGAACTCCGATTCCCTCTGTAAAAGGTAAAACATTGGTGTAACGTTCGCTTTCCCCTTCACATTCTAGGACTGAGTTCACAATTCACACAGGATTAATCCTGGCACCGCCCTAAAGAGACAAATGCTTCTCTGAATAACCAGGTGGATTATGGTTAATAAGAAATCATATTAGCACCAAGTTAATAATCATCACAACTCCACTTTCAAAATCTTAAAAAAAAAAAATCCTCATCTGGGGAAAACTTACAATATGATGAATTAAATCTAAGATAAATAATTAATATAATATTTTCAATGCAGTGATCACGTTTCTCATTTACATACACATCATGTTTTGGAGAACAATGCCGTTGTGCTCACACTGACCTTGCATTGGCAACCGGGTCTGTTGAGCCTGCCTACTGTTGTTTTGTTTGGTTTTGTTCAGCCCCTTGCTTACATCTCAGCAGGCGGGCTGTACACAGAAGCTAAAAAAGCTGCAGTTATTTGACCACTTGGAGCAGGGACCTTTTTTTCCACCGCTAACGGCCCCAAAATGGGAGGGAAACTGAGCTTTCTCGATGATGCAGTGCCATTTACCAGCAGCTTCAGCAACAAATTCTGGGAAATCTCAGGAAATCACAGCTGGCACTGTTATTTTGAAGGTTTGATGGCTTACATCATAACATTGTACTTCTTGCTTTCTCCTCCAGTCTTCTGCAAACTTGGCTTGATGGTTGTGCTGTATTGTACTGTACTCTATCGGACCAGGATTACTCCAGAAAAAGAAAACATTTTACTCGTAGCCTCCTGCTTACAGACTGAGAACACTAATGCACCCAGCCTTGTCGAGCGCAAGGTTTCTACTCCCAAAAATAGTTCATAGACAAGGTTTAAATTCAGGTCTCTGAAACTTGGCAACAGGGAACTGTAGATGCCTGTGTGCTTTGAATGCACATTGTGGTAAATACAGTTTGAAAGGCATTAGTCTAAAAGGAAAGAAAAAAAAAAACTGAGCCCCCGTCCAAGGTCTTTATGACGTCAGACATTATACAAAGGGGGGAAAAAAATGTAAATGCAGAAAACAGAACACAGAAACCGTCACTTCTCTTGAAATACCGAAGACTTGATTCACATATAAAGATCTATATGCAAATGATTTATGAAAAATTAAGACTCATTTTTGAGTTCGCAAAATCATATTTCCTTTGATAGTGACTTTTATTAACCACCACACAGACCTAAATATTTAAACCCCAAATGCCAAATTCTGTAAATGCCAGAACCAACACAGAACTGTAGTGGCACGCAAGGAATTTCCTCTGAAAAGATTTTTGCCGATCTTGGTGAATGCAAAATATTTTCTTTTCTCCGTTTTGTTCAAAATTTCTGCAACGCGATGAGGTGTCTAAGAGGGCCACGGGGAAAATCCAGTGGTAAAACATTTTACATATCTTTATGAAAGCTTAACAAGACATACTGTGCCTTACTGTACTCTTCACAAGTACACTGTGACCGATTCTTTCAATGAAAGAATATATTCGAGGTCCAGTCCACAATCTTTTTGTGTCACTTGATAATCATTTAATAAGGAGCATGTTCTTTTTTTAACAGCACTGGTAGTAACCCTGGATCGCGTTTCACACCCCATGGGTTGCAGTGGTGGTGGTGGGTTGCAGGGAGGGGGGAGAACATGCATATACTCATTTCTGCAAAGTAAAATGACACTATATCAAATCAAGCATTTCCATATGTGGACTGTTGCTGCCGTTGTGGGTCTGGCAGTGGAAGGGGCAGGGCAACAGACCAAAAGATGGGCTGTACTCTTCAGCCTGGCGAGAGACGGGGGTATTCTGTGAACTCTGGGGCCTCCTACTGAGAGAAATCAGGAATTGTCCCTAATCCCATTCGGAGCAGTTCCTTAACCGGTGTGCGTCGCGTACAAAGGCTATAATCCCTGTCTGGTACCCTAGTCTACATTTGAAACGCTATTAGTGTATCATAAAACATCATCAGCTACATGAAATTACAGTTATATTATGACTTTTTTTATCCAAATCCCCTGACCTGTAGACCAGCTGTTAATCAGGCAGTAAAACTAAGCTTGTGCAGACACAAGAACGGGGGTAGACACGGGTGTGTGGGTACGGGAGACAGACTTACTTTGAAAAGTTAATAACTTCTACTTGACCATTAGACGTGGGAATTTGGGCCATAAATCTCAAGGGCACTCGAGACTTGTCTGGAGGCCAGCAAAGATAATTGGGCAGCGTTCTGCAGTGTTGGCCTTTCTACTGTAAGAGGATGTGTTTTCAGTTTCAGGGAGCCATATATTGTCAACCCTTGCATATTCAGAGTAAAGGTCAGCGTGACCCGCTTGACCCTCATCACATGTCGTCTGCATGGGGCAGGGGGAAAAAAACATCCAGGGGAACATCTGTGTAGCCACAAATTTTCCAAGATGGTATGGTTGTTGTTTTTTCTTTTCGTGGTAGTAGAGACATTACCGCTTCCTCCTCCCATCTTAAAGAAATTAAATTAGCCACTTTGCCGCAGTGTGGGTCAGCGGCTCAGGCAGTGGCCTTTTACTGGAAGCTCCCCTTTGCCAAGCTTGTCTTTACAGACATAAATTAGCCCAGGAGTGCTGGGCTAAAACATGTCAGGGGCTAAACGAAGATTGAGCGATGAAGTCGAACAGGGGAGACCGAGGACCAGGAGGACTGGTGGAATGGAGAAACTCTTGTCCTTCAACCCTCCCCTCGCAGATCCCCACCCTCCCTCACAAAGTAAAGGAGGAGGGGACCTCCAGTTCTCCAGTACATGAGTTGGCACAAGTTAGAGCTCAGGAAGTCCAGGAGACGCCTCTGCCTGCCCTGAGAGTGAAACTTAAAACCAGTGACATAGCCAATACATGTCATATTCTCTCAGTCAAGAATGGTTTATTTTCGAAGGAATTTCAACCTTAAACCTGTTCATCATAATTATCCTGATTTGTTTGAAAAACCAAGGTGGATGGGTCTGGCCCGATTGCCAACAAGAGACCACTGTTATGTTTTTTTAGTTTTTTTAAATGCTTTTCAGCAAGACATAATTTTTCACATTTCCAAAACAATGACAAAATGTCTTGTTCTGCAGTGGAGGCAGTAAATATCCTCTCAGCAGTTGTCATTACAGAGTCAGACATTTTGCAAAATCTGCTAAAAATACAGAATACCGTCATATCAAGTACAGTCGCCCAGTCGATACGTTCAGTGCCTATGGGCACTTGGAGCTACTCCAGGTGCTGCTCTTCATCTGAATAACCGCAGTCGTTGAAAAAGGCCATGGAGACGCTGTTCCAACTGTTCCCTGCATTTCGTGGAATCTCACTCCTGGTCTCGAGGAGACATTTTTATGTAAAGGAACAACAAGAACTCCTGGACATTCTCCCAGAGCTGTGTTGAAACAGATTGTAGGAAACACACACAAACCAGGGCGACTGGAGGTTTTAAATTGTCTATAAAATCTGATTCATCTCATTTTCGATGACAAACACACAAGGAATGGAAGCATGTTATCCATGTCACATCAGAGATTTTGAATGATATTTAATAGTATAATTTGTGATATTTATATTAAAGAAAGACATTAAGGAATAGTACAAATTATGCCATTCATACTATGATGTATAATTTTATGTTGATCGTTACCATTGATCAGTTATTCACACGTTTAGGACAGTTTGCTGTGCCTGTATTATTTTTTTCTTTTATCAAATGATTGCATTGCAGAATTAAGTTCCATTACGTTAAATACATTTGGGGTTTGTTTTCAATTTGTCTTATGGGACCACTTGTGTATCCTAACCATTCAATGAGGTTTTCCCAAGAAACCCCAATCACTGAGGTGATGATTAAAATGCTGTCATGACCACTAACGGTATAAAACTAGTGAGTATGTTAGCTTGAAGATAAATAAATAAACACTGCTGTATGACGAGCAACATACAGCTTTAAGTCTAAACATCAGCATCCACACTAAGAACATCCCACTTTCCTGCCATGCACCTTAGACCACTCTCCTGGGTTGAACTGAGGAAGATATCTTTCAGATAAAAATGTTGCCTTGTTAAATAAAATAATAAAATTCTATAATGGCAAATAACAGTATGCGGACTTACTCCTTTGTATGTCCAGTATTGGATGACTATTTGTCCTGAACCTGTGTATATTTTCCTCTATATGTGCACACATTTAGTTCCTCATCAGAAACTCAACATCATTCAAACAGAATTATGAAAATTAAATAACAAGAAAAAACGTATGGAATTGAGTGTAAAAATAAATAAATCCCAACCCCGTTTACGTCTGTGCCTTTAAAAGTTCTCGTTCCACTATTAGGACCAAGTTGGTGAAGCTTGGCGTAGAACGGGTGGGGGCTGACGCGGCTCCGCTCTTCTGTTTAAAAAAACCCTGAGGTATTAGGGTGGGCTAATCTTTAAAAGGTTAATTTATTCATAGAGATTTTGACAGAGATGTATGGCCGCACCAACATCTCAGGCACCTCTTCCCAGAGGGAGACGACTTGCGCAAAGAACAGAGAGGGAGAGAGAGAGCGGAGGGAGGAGGAGGTGTGGGGGGAGTCGGGCAGAAAGATGGAGTGCAGAAGAAGAGAGACAGAGTGGGGAGTCAACATGCTATAAACACAAACACGTAATTACCTCATAGAGGCTGACAATGACTCTGGCCTTTAACCCAGCACACTCACAGCTCTGTCCTTTAAGCTCAGGAAGGGACACGTAAACTCAGGGTAATTTATACTCCGCACAAAATGTTTAGATAATAGAAACAGACCACATGTGTTTTGAATGGTGTTAGAATTTGGTTCTTCTCAGATAGATTTTTTTTCTTCATTTTCCTTATTAGCAGTTATTTTTAGATTTACAGAACAAAGACACATTTCAATGCAGCTGAGACCAGCCTCAGATTCTTCGACTGATGATTTACAATGATTGAGCTATTGGTAATCAGTTTGTGTGTGCGAAGGGGGAGGGTAGGGGAATGAGCAATACTGACTGGATTTTTTCCCCCTCTGTTTTCAGAGCAAGGCACAGCCATTCATTCAAATGTTTGTTGTCTCATTGAGTCAGTTTGCAATTTAGTAAATTCATCGTCTTCCTACTGTTGAGACGATCATGTCCATCAGTGTCTCAACAAGACACCATCCTAAATATAAACCAATCAGATGTGCAACTCTGAATGGATAGATTTCTGTACTAGAAGGGTGGAGAGCTGGAGTCTTTGGTGAAAACAAACTGTACAAATCGTCTGCTGCAACAACAAGTGCAGTGGAAAAATCATGTGTCATGGTTATAAAGAACAGGAGCACGACTGTCTTGAAAATGGGCGATTTAAGCTCTCCCTCACTCACTACGTCTCTCCCTCTCTATCTCTCTTTGCTTACTTTCTAACTTCACTATTTTGTATTTGTGTCGCAATTGTTAAATTTTTTGCAAACATTCTGTTATTTTAGTTCTTTATATGAGTTATTTCATTTCATGCCTTCTACACGTGCACACACAATAAGCACTGTGCATTTGCACACTAAGGCTTGAAACAAATTCTGTAAATCGGGTATTGGTTTGAGTAGTGAGGTAGAACGTCTGGTAGTTACACCAGGGGTTAACCTTGTCTTATGTTCAGGCCTAGCACACGATGAGTAATTAATTGTACAACTAGTCTGGTCGAATTGTAACAGACTATACTCTGAGATTCAGGTTTTATCATGCATCATATGTGACAAAAGTACAGAGTGATTTTTTTTCTATTATTTTTAAATGACAATTTGAGTGACAATTGGAACTGGGGTTCTCTGACAGATTTGTAAAATCAAATTCAAGGGGGAAGCTTTAGATAAGTTTTAAATATATTAAAAAGACATCGGTTTGGAAATATGTTTTTAAAAAGTCCCACAAGATTCTCTTTGGCACAGGGGGTTACGGTTAGTTGTACATTTTGATGCAAAGAAGAAATACAAAGACCCCCTTGATGTGCAACAATTGAATAGGTCACTAGGGTTAGTCACCCTGATGAAGACCAATGCGTAGTAACATTTATTTTTTTATCTTTACCATGCATTAGCCACAATAATAAGGGCTTTTTAATTTTTCCATATCAAGAGTGCCTTCAGACATGGTGAATGTTTATGACCTTTGGAAAATTACAAATACAAATGCCCAACAGGAGTCAGTGCTCAAAGTGGACCGAAACAACGGAGTGAAACTGCATGCATACACATGTAAACGCTTCGGTTTGAGTTTAATGATGCTGAAAGAAAAACATGGAGATTTCAGACTGTCAGTCTTTTACGGTGAAGGGTTTTCTCTAAAACATTTAGAGACTGTGAAAATAAACAGAAAATCCTAAACAATCAGGGCTTTTGCATTGCTGTGCAGAGGCGGGGCTGATGTGGCATTTCATACTAAAGTCCAGGACTGAAGCGATGCCTTGTAAGTCTGGTGGTGGTTTTAGATTCATCAGCTAAATTTTAAGTGCTCATATTATGATTTCAAATGCAGTTCTGCTTATGTACACAGCTGTATTTGTCGATAACCATTAACATTGTCATTTTATTAGACTGGCCTTTAAGAAAAAACTTTACCAGGGGTATGCAGTTAAAGACAACCTAAAGAAAACCCCTCTCCCCCCCATCAGACTTTAAAACACCTGAAGTATTTCTGCATGTTATTCCACCACTCACTGAGACATAACTTAATTTGTACTGTGAGGGGGTTTTCCTCAAAGTGGGCACACGTCACTGCACATGCTCACAGTTTTACCTTTCCTGTTCTCCACTTGAATTATCTTGTGTTACGACCTGCTGAATTGTCCGAACTGCCTTGAATATTTAGTGTTTCAGGTGGATATCACAACTAATTCCTTTCACATTTTCCGTGTGTGACCTTTTTAATTTGACCTTCTCAGTTTGGTAATGCATTGTGAAAACTACCGTTACACAAAAAATGGCATGTGAGGGACTGTCAGTGGGGCAAACCACAGAGAGACGAGGCATGTACATTTGGATCGTTCACCACCCGTCAATATTGATGTGTGACAGCTCCGGTTCAAACACACTCTGGGGTTACCTTCTGTGTATAGTGGGCACCATGCCCAATGGATGCAAAGGTCATGACGGAAAAGTTGCAGTTCCCTAAATGAACATCTGTGTTGTTGAATGTGTCCAGACTGGAAGGGACATGATAAGACTGGAATACTTGGGCTGCAGTCGTAAGAAGGCTCCTAACGGAGTAAAATCCCCCAAAGTATCAAAGTGGCAGACATGATAATAGCTGGTTGAATTCTATGCTTAGGAAAGGTCCATACCATGGACCACACTATATGAAAGGAAAGGAGATAATGCTGTACCGTATGTCCGTGCGTCAGCAACATTTAAAGCTAACCACAGCGCCCTTTCCATCCAACATTCATAAAAATCCTTGCACAATCGACTAAACTCCAAATCCATAAATTCATTTCAAATGTATCCAGTTCGGAGTCATTTTAAAGAACAAGCATACTGAATGTCCAATTAACAATGTCATCATCAAACTACAAAATACTACATATATAAATGCCCCCCTATAGTGGAACGCACTTGAGAATGAATTTTCTCTACTAAACAGAACGAGGTAGGAAGTGCCCACACAACAAATCTCTATATAATTCAATATAATTTACTCCAGCACCTTGCTGAATTCTTTATTTTTATTTAATCATTTTAATGGCTGAACTTTTTCTTCGTGTATATTAGTTTCATGTGAGTGGAGCCGGTTGAAAACCCCCCTCTCAGGTCAGATTTTCGTAGCATTGCATTTGTGGATGTCTTTTTTTCTCCTTATGAAGTCCTTATGAATTCTCCTTCTCATCTTTCCTTGACCTCGATGGAAAACATCATGAGGTGGTGTGGAAAGGAATATATTTCTGCCTTTTTGACCACAGCCCTGGTCCACTGTGAATGCGGCATCTCTGATTATGACTGATGTCACGGTAGCCATTTTCAGTCATTAACTCCAAAAGGCTCCAAAATTGCGTCCGGACAGTTTTTGGAGTTTTCCGTTTACATTTGACGAACGCAGCAGGAGATTGTCAGACGTGTTCACAACAGCAGGACATTTTGTTGAACCCTCTGTCACGTCTGGGTAGAGCATGAAAAATTATTCTGCTGTGGAAAGCACCCACTCGAATCCTCACGTTGTAGTATCACATGGGCTTACAAATTTTACTAGGTGGCTGGCACGAAAAGTTACAGAAAATGCCCGGACTCCAGTGCATGTCTTAAAGCAGCTTGTGACATCAGCCTTCTCCGTAACTCCTTCTGAGGACATATGAAGGGCAATGAAAACTGTTACAATTTAGCCTGTCAGTACCTTATTCTTTACACCAGTCTCATCTGATTGATTTAAAATCATACAACAGAATTGTTAACAAAAATGCCTATAAAAATAACTAAAAATACTGAGATTTAAAAAAATAAAGAAATCATAGCAGCTAGAGTATGAAGATGAGTTCAATTATTTTGTATGTATTCACTTCTATGCCCTTACGGCGACAGAAGAGAAGTGCGTTTGTGGCCAGAAGGTTGCTCATGTGCCCTTGAGCAGGGCACCTAACTCTCGACGCTGTGGCGCTGTGTTCAGCGGCCACAGCAGGAAAAAACGTGGTTCTTCAAGTAAACTCCCAAGTCAGAAAGCAGATTCGAAGGCAGGGCATCACCGGGAAGAGAACGTTTAGCCAACTTCCCCTTTGTGAACTAAGGTTAACATAGGAAAAAATGAAACTAAGCTAATAGTGACGCTGTCATTGCATGTTAACCCTTGTGACATGGATCTGCTGCACCGTGACACGCAGACATGACCCAGACAGTCCAGACTTTGTCAAAACCATGCAGACAAAGGAGGAGGTGGGAACATAACCCTAACATCTCTCTCACCTTTCCTCCCTCCTTCGCACAGACGCTCTGGGCCAAGCTGGTCTCTCGCCCTCCCCGTCTCCCCAGTACTCTTGCTCTGGGCGCATCTAATTGAAGCGATCTCGGGGCCGAGAGAGTTCCGTTTCTTCTCTAATCCCTCCACTGGGGGAGGCTCACATGGTCTCAATTACCCCCACCCCACCCCAGAACACTGGGTCCCCTCTCTCTGCTCTACCTCTATCCGTCTCACCGGCCTACTCCTCTGCCAATGCACCGGCCCGGGCCCTTTTTCAGCAGTTTATGTTATTAAGCACACACTGCCGAGTTCCTGTCCTTCACAGGGGCCTGGAGATGTTATCTCCCCTGCCGCCGTATACGGTTACCTCCAAAATATTCCATAAATTAGATTGTGATTGCCAATTCAGAATACAGAGGTGGAGGCTGAGGTGGTCAGGGATTGGTTGGGGATGGGAAGGTGTGGGGGCAGTAGTGGTGGGGGGGGGGGTATCAAGGAAGCTCAATGTAAGTAATAACATAGGAAGATCTCCTTGTATTTACATTGGATGGAGAAGCAATGGGAGGTATGTCACTGGCAAAGTGAAGGTGAACAGAGCAGAAGTGGACTGTGCTTAAGGGCTTAGGGATAAGGAGGAGAGGAGACTCAAATCCAGTTCCTATTTGGATAGAGATTCTTTGGAGGTGGAGTTGTAATATCTAGTCTGAAAAGAGTTAGTCTGGGCATTTATTGGGGGGGTTCTGTGCAGTGATATGCAAGCATCCCCCTCCTGTAATTAAACAAGGCTGTATTTGGACAAGTGACTTTTCAAGCCCCGGACAGCTCTGTCAATCCCCAGAGCATGGAGAAAGGTCCTGAGCCGGGACATCCGTGGCCAATTAGATTAGGAGGAACCTGTGAGGTCTCCAAACAATGGGCTCTCAGAGGATCTGCAATAACACAAACATGGCCCCTGACACACAGCCCCGGCACTTCAAAAGAAACCATTACAGCTTTGAGATGAAGCAGCTAAAGACACAGATAAACAAATGCTAATTAATTACACTGGCCCCCTAATTGCAAAAGTTCATGGTCAATTTTTGTCACCAGAAATTATTTGTACTCTATCAAAGAGCTTTTTTACAGACAGGACCTGTATTCCTGGTTAGTGGTTGGCTGTTAACCATTAAAATGCACACACAAGAGTGTAAGTAACATCTTCAATAAGTATCTAAACGCATAGCTTTCCTCTCAGCATTGCCATCACAACCTGAAGCACAACAAAACGAAAAACATCATTGAGTAGTAACTTCTGTAGATTACAGCCAACCTTTCCTAATCTGAGAGTAAGAGAAATATAATGGGTTTAAGATGGAGGAAAACACAGACAGCGACAAAATGAGACATTGTTTGGTCTTGTGCAGGTATAAGTGGATTCAGCTAAGTAAAGCAGGTATGAGCGAACACTAAAGGGAAGTGGGAAATAGGAGCACTGGGTCTGGGTCAAGGGTTCAGCCTTAACCTTGGGGGCTGACTGATCTAAATTCTGTTACCGGCTCGACTCCACGCATGGCTAATGCGGCGCACTGTCCCTTTAATTATTGCTGACCTCCTAGGGAGCCAAGCATTTCAAGATAGAGCGCCTCATGATCCGAGAAGGGGGGGAATCATTTGAAAAAAATTAACTCCTACCAACTTGCTAATTACCGCAGAGCACGTTCAGTAAACGCTCTGAGGGAATTGTAAAAATTTTATTGGACTGGTGGAAGAATGGAAACAACACTGAACAACATCAGCAGCTCCAGCCTGCACATACGGTTTATGAAAGGAAAACCCCACAACTGAAAAGTTTTCCAACAATTTAGACAGCCACCATTAAGAAAATACAATAGCCCCGGTAGCAGTCACCCACTGCGGTCATGGTGGGAATAAAATAAAAGTGTAAACATGCAAAGAAGCTATGGAAATTTTTTTGCTTCCGTTCCCCTTTAATTCCCTTTGCAGGAAGAACCACCAACAACTTTACTTCATTTGAAAGAGAAATGTTCAGATATTAACAATGTCATTCCATCTATAAGTGTCAGTATTCATGTCATAAGAATCAGTCTGACAGAGCTTAAAAAAAAGGTGACACAACTGTTGCTGTTCTCTCTCCCTCTCCCCCATATCTCTCCTCTAACCCCAACCATTTAAGACAGATGGCCGCCCACAACCGAGTACAGTTCTGTTTTTTTTCTCCACAGTCGACGAGTGCTCATTGGTCATTATGGGATCTGTAGGTTTCTCTGTAATATTGTGAGGTCTCGACCACACTATGTAAAGTGCCTTGAGACAATGTATGTTGTGATTTGGCGCAATACAAATAAAACTGAATGGAATTGAATAGATATTACATAATGTTATCTAAACTCTCCACCCCACGATCTGAATTTGCTCCAGCTACTTGGGATTTACATCCCCAACAAGCATCCTCTTCATTTTAAAATAAGGTTTTTGCCCGCAAACTCTCATAAAATATTGCCAATATTCTTTTTGCCAGACAACGGTGTCCTTCATGCACTTATTCCACGGCTGATTGGCAATTAAGTTTGACACTTTCCTAAGTGTCTGAAGGCCACAGGCTATTGGCAAGGAGACACATTACCGTCTACATGTGTAGTGTTACAGCGGAATATAATTACCAGGAGGCACCTTTCTTTAAACATCAGTTGAAGAAATTAAAATTTAAAAAAACAATCAGAAGCAAGACATGTTCAGTTGTATTTAAAATGTGTCAGACCAAACCCATTCCTCGCACACCCATCTCCTGCAGCAATTCTGCCAGGGACAATCTGTTCTTGATTTGCGTTTCCTGATACATATAAAATGCACGACGGTGAACAGGGGTGTTGCATTGGAGTCCCCGAGCCCCCGATGATCGGGCACCGACTCCTGATGTGGAGCTGTGGAGGCTGCCTGTGTTTGTCTGTCCTCCACTCTGGAACATGTGGTTTTAGTTACAGAATGTTTTACTGCTCAACAATGTTTCTGCCTTAGAGCTCGGCACACTGCATAAAGACTACTTTGTCCCATGATGCCCACACGGGAAGAGTCTGCCTCATTGCTCTCTCACACACACACACACACACACACACACACACACACACACACACACACACACACACACACACACACACACACACACACACACACACACACACACACACACACACACACACACACACACACACACACACACACACACACACACACACACACACACACACATATACAGAGGGTGATGATGACATCAGCAAGGCAAGTAAGTCGATAAATGTACCATTTTCCTCCTAGACGGTAACATTTTAATAGTGCACTGCTCCCCTGTACCTCTTCTTAAGTGGCACAAGTAAAAGTCAAAACTAATATTTCCAATACTGTCCATGTCCACTGTGCTGATATTAAAGTTTGACTTTCTGCCTTCCTGCATGACCCACCCCAATTCCAGTGCCTGCTTGAATATCACATGGCACTTTTAAATCCAGGCCTCTGACCGATGGACCATTGGATAAAAGTAATAACAGACGTGTCACCGTGCCATGTGCTGAAAATAATAAAGATCTGACATTATGAGTCGTGCATTTAATAAAACCAACAAGAACTTAGAAAATGTGGAATCACCCTTGAAAGCAAATAGAACTTCAACGTGGAACTGTAAATTCCTGAAGTGTAACAATGGGATCTCATCAGCCAATAATCTGGTTTGGAAAAAAAAGTGTTGGAAGTCAAAAGGGTGACAAGTGAACACATTTAATGTCACTAGCCTGACATCACACCTGTAGCTCTTTTCATTCGCAGTGGTCTTTTACTGAAAGAAAATGTGACTGTGATCTCATGGTCCTATTTGAAGGAGGTGATTAGCACACCCTGGAGTGCAAAGTGAGAGGGCTACGGGCAAGTTGGAAGATGTCTGGCATGAAGTTACTGCGGTTGTCACTTGGCGCACTTAAATCATGTTCTTGAGAACCAAAGTGGTGCTAAACACTGGTCATATGACAGAGCCGGTGCAAAGGGGCCACTTAACAGCTTCTGCCCTGCCTGTGCTATGTTTAAACTCCATTTCCCAGCAGCGAACCCGCCACGGCCAACGAGCCCTGACCAATACTGGGGTGGTACAGGGTTTCAGCCGTGCTTGAACTTGAAAAGGGTCCGCGCATTGGCCATGTGTCTACTCTCACAGGCCGTCACAGCATCCATCTCACAACCAAAACATTTTGCACACACCCCGAGGCCAACAACATGTGTAGCATTCAGTAGCCTTCTAACCCTGGACACGGTAACAGATGGACAAGGGTCAAAGCTGAGCCAGAGAGCGCCATCCAGGAATTCGACAGAGTGCCAAAAAACATCTCATCGCAGCACAGAAGAGGCTGAAAGGTTACATTTGTTAAACATTATTGCTCGTCGGGTTCGGTGTTTGCACTGGGAACCCCACACCTGCTGGTGTCCAACGCTCCGCCAGAAAATTCCAGCAGCGAGGGCTGTTTCATATCAAAGATGTGTTCAATGACAATGCAGATTTTCGGACAAAATTATGTTCGTTTACGCACTGACAGCGTGACATTTTCAGGACAGCATCTGACTGAGGCGCACCAGAAACTAACTTCATGAAATATTAGCTCTGAGTGTGTAGTTTTGTTGAACCTAGCTGTCACAACTAACTGAGATTAGAAAGAAAGAAAATACTTTACATCAAAAAAATGGCAAAAAAAAATTTGTGGCATTTTACTTCCATAGGTTAAAGTTAAACGGAAAATTTGGTTATAAAATTAAACTTAATCCAGCAGCAGCCTCCTAACAGGTAAATGGTCTGTTTGGTCTGTAAAATTTTGCCTCTTATTCTGAAAATACCAGAGTTAAGCATCCTGCTCACTGTGTGAAAGAGCTACAAAACAGTAATGTGGCGCCATCTTGTGGCAAAATTGAATGATTTTCAGACGCTGTACTCCTGGTTCGTGCCATTATTATTCTTCCCATTAAAGGATAATTTAAATACATGTTATCCTGTGATTTCTGTCAACAACAAAAGAATCACTTTTACCTGTCTGGTGGCATCTGCCCAGAAGAGACGTCCTTCATGAAACTCCAATTGGTGCGACCTAGAAATGCATAAAACCATTATTCTGTGAATCATTTTATCGTCACCGTTTTATGATGATATTCTTTTTGTGAACAAAGTTCATGGCATTCAATTTAAAAAGATTTAAAATCAAAACAACTGAATGTCCAACTGCCTGTCTTTCAATTACAAGAAGGTCAAGCATCTCAGGAAGCTGACACACAATTTGGTATGAAACAAGCAAGAAAATTAAGTATTCATTAAGTATTAAATATTTCAAATAACCAAAAAAATGAATAATAATTGATTTCATAAATAGTTTTCCTAGACAAATAATTTTTGTCTAAGTGTACGTACGTTCCTCTTAGAACAGTTTGGTGACTAAGGAAATACTTGCACATGATTTCCAGACCTTTAATAGATGCCAATAGGCAATAATGGTTAGCTGGTTGATGGTTAACTGACTGATCCAAATTAGGCATTTAAACCATCTTCTCTAAATGCCAGTCATACGTCTTAACTCATCAAAGCTTTGTGGGCACATGTAGTAATAATACCAGTGACATAGTTTACTATTTATCTTGCCGAAAAGCATAAAGTTACTTGATAGATTACAATATGTGCTCCACAATGGAGGTTGTTAGAAGTTAACAACCACAATGGAAAGCTTGTCATCTCAAGTAATGATACAATGGGAGCTGGTGGAGGAGCGGTGAAAGATAAGGTTGCGCATTAAACTGCGATGATTTGTTTTCCCAGTGTTTCTAATGATAATTAACATGCAAATGAGCCCTGGGAGCGAAAAAAAAGTGTCACAGTGGTCTTTGTTCACATCATGTTTATAAATTAGATCTTTCCAGGTACAAGACAGGACAGTAATTGGGGTTGTGACTAAAGAACCTGCATTATATAAAAAGAAATACTGCTGCAAAGTTCCCAGGGGAGGGGCCGGGTCCAGAGTGTGTACAGAAATTAATCAAGACATAAAATAGTTTTAATTCATCCATCCCCATCCTGCATTTCAAAAAAGCCCAATCCTCCAGGATATTACAGTTTTACAGTTACTTATCACGGCGACTCCCCCTGTACCAAGGTACGGTCACATGTGAATCGCCGTCTGGGAGATGGATGATGTTTATCTTATTTAACGACAATGTCCGGTTCACAACCTCCATGTTAACGGAAATAAATGAGTGAAGAACATGTCTTGTCTGACCCAACAGTGCAACATCTAATATTTAGTTTGTAGCCTTGAAAACAAACAAACAGAACAACCAAAAACTTTTCAAAAGGGCAGAGAAAGGAAAAAAAAACAAGGAAAACTTTTCTTTCTTCCTATTATTTGATGGGCCCAGAAAGCATGTTGGGAATATTAGACAGTTGGGGGGAAAACAAAAGCATCACAACCTTTGAAATGTTGGCTAATGCAACCGAGTTAAATCTCACCAAAGACAAGACGCTGCAGCTGCTAGCCGAGCTAGCCGAGCTAGCCCCGCAGCTCCACACAGCGGAGGAGGCGCTGCCTTGCACACACACACTTCGGTTCTTCCACGGGGTTTTATTTGAACCACGGTGAAGAGCTGAGACAGGCTGACGAAGTTGTATGTCCACATCCTGCACCGCCACACCGAGTGAAGGTTCAGTGCCTCTCGAGGACTAGACTCCTCTTCTATTGTTTGTGTTATGAACGTCTCCACACGTCATTCACGACAAACATTTGGTGTGAAAGTAGTGAGCTAACGAACCTACCGGAAGACAGGTACAGGTGAACTCCTGGGGGGGGGGGGGTCGTTCAGGGACAGGTGTGTGCCACAGGTGTGAGCAAGGAGCGGAACCAAACAAATGATCCAAGATGGTGAATCGTTTCTTCGTCGCTAACTGAGACGGAGCCGCGTCCCTGGGAACAGCAGCCGGTTGCCCCTAGTGGACGCAGTTGTAACTGCAAGTCGCTTGGTCTCACTTTTTTGCAGACGCTGACGGATCGTTCAAAAAATTCTATTTGCTGGCTATTGATTTAAAATAACGTTTAGTAAGTAAATATTTGTGTTTAAGCCTCATACAGTAAACTTACGGGGCTGTGACATATTTGGGGTCATTTTTTTTTTTTTAAATAAGGCCACAACAAAAACGAAATAATCTTTGGGCTGTTGCAAAAAAAAGAAGAGAAGAAGCTGTTAAGAACATTTAGCACAGTGGTTTACATCAAATAAAGGCACTAAAACAAAAAACCGAGGGAGCAACAAGGGAGAAACTTTGATTCATTAATTCGGTGGATGAGCAAAAACAAAATTCAGAAGTGTGTGTTGTTGTTCAAGCGACTGCCAAGATGCTGGCGTAAGTCCACTGAGTGATGTCTTTTTGTGGCGGACGTCTGGCAGCAAATGAACTGGAATATCTGGGTGCAGGCAACACAGTAGGAAATTAAACATTTCTCATCTTCATATCCTATCGATACTGTAATGAAACTAAACTTAGTTTCCATTTAAGAGCTTTTTCAGTAATTGTAAAATAAAAAAATTGAGGATTTACGTGCTATTAATGCAGCTGGGAATCATCCTGCTTATGTGTTCACATATGGTCATGTAAAATTTAGATAAAGGGAATTCTCTGACAAATTGTCTACACAAATAACCAACAGAGGACAGTATGTTACCTACTACATTCTTTATTTGATGATCAAGTACAACAACAAACAATGACACACACCGGTCCAACATCTCTAGTTTCTGGTCATCACCTAGAAGAAGAAAAAATGAAGACAATATTTTTTAAATAAGGTTCGGGAGCATCTGCACTTCATTATCACAATATTTATACTCATTATTCTTCTGAGCTACCAAGTAGTGAAAAATTTAATATTTAAATTTAACATTGAGATGATTGATACAGTGACTTATGGAGGATTGTTGAATTTTTAGTTTTCTTCCAAATTTTCCTCAAAGCAATTTCTAAGATTTTTGTCTAACATTGGGAGTCATGTAATAAACAAACTGAAACAGTAGTTTTAGGCCTTTCTGTTGTTTGATTAGTCTGTAAAGCCTGTTCACAGTGATTGGCCCCTTTTCAAGACAGGGAAGAAGTTTCAATAATGTCTCAAATGCATCATGAAATCTTTTGGACCAACATTTCATAATTCAATGCTTTTCCACTTACATCGTTGATCCAGGGGATGTAGGCGCTGACCCTGGTGAAGACAGAGGGCTTCTTGGGGTAATTGCAGCCCATGCTTGAGCCGAAGCTCACCACACCGTGGACCTCCCAGGAGCCATCGGGGCTTTGACAGTTCAGGGGACCGCCAGAGTCTCCCTGAAAGATAACCAGGATAAATGTGACAATAAGCAAAAACATAAATAATGTCATGATGGCAAGTGTTTTTTAGAGAATGAACATTAATAGATCTAAAACTAAATGACGCCAGAAACTGGATTTAAATAAGTTTGTAAAATAAAATGAATCTGACTCACATTGCAGCTAGCGAGGTCTCCGTTTCCTCCAGCACAGACCATGCTGTTGGTGACCAGGCTGCCCCACCAGTCAGACCTGGTGCAGGTGGAGTGGCTGACCACAGGGAGGAGGGCCTGCTGCAGGATGTCGGCAATAGGACCTCCAGCTAAACAAAAGAACCGGGCATTCACAGTCAAGATCTTTTTTTAGGAACAAAATAGATTATAGATAGCCTATTTGCTCTTTTTATTAGTTTGATTATTGATAAAAAATCTGGGGGGAATGATTAGAAGTGATCTTGAAACTGGATTCAGATCCACTTTCCAATTAATGGCTGGAAAAATTGAAAAAAATAACAAAACATAAGTACCAAGATGTTAACATTACCAGTGGAGTGTTTTCTATGTATTTATTATTGACTATTATTATGACTCACTCCAGAGGCGTCCCCAGCCAGTGACGTAGCAAGGAGCTCCATGAGGCTGGATGTCCCCAGAGTTGGGAAGACAGGCGGCCATGACGCTGTCAGAGAAGACGACGGGAGTCGCCAGCTTGATCAGGGCAATGTCGTTACTGGAGCATGAACACAAACGAAAAGTTTAGAAACAGAATGCCAATCCGATGCTATATTGCTGTATATCGCTATTAAAACTGAGCCCACCGGATTCTGTAGGAGTCCCAATTCTCGTGGACGACGATCTTGGCGGGGCTGATGGCAATGGAACCGGACTCGTTGTCATTCTCCAGATTGTGTTTTCCCAGGTAGACTCTGTACGTGCGACTGCTGCTTGGCCCCAAAAAGTAAAAAGAGACAATGAAAAATGATAACCTGATTAAAATTCATTAGGTTATTTAAGTTATTACCTTTAACAGTGGAATTCACAATTATTAATATTCTGACATCAACCAATTGTCTTTTTCCTTTGGGAATTTCATTGAATCTAATTATTAATACCCAAAATATATTGTATTGCCATTTTTACTTATCAGGCTCTTAGGGTAATAGTAATATACGTGTTCATACATTTTAAATAGAAAACCTAAAGTTATTTGGTGATTCTATCAACCCCGTATGACAAGCGCCCTGTCCACCACAGGCCTGCCTATTTTTCTGCGTTTCACATTTCTGAAAGTTTTGGAGCCCGACCTGATGCAGTGAGCAGCAGTGAGCACCCACTGGCTGGAAATCAGAGTGCCGCCGCAGGTGTGGTAGAAGTTGCTGCCACTCTTGTACTGCAGAGACACCTGAGGAGAACAGACGACAGCGGCACATGAAGGTTGTGTGTCATTTGGAAATGGATAGAAGTGGGATTAAAAAAGATAAAATAGAAAAAGGTTTGAAGGAGTGTACCTGCCAGGGCCAACTGTTCTCACGAACATCATCTCCACCAACCACCCTGGTGATGGTGGGGGGAAAGGTGGGCAGGCCGCACCCGTAGGCTGAGACAAAACAGTACAGAAAATCATTATTGATTTTTGATCAAATATTTGTTCAATCAGGGAAGATTGACTAAACATAAAGTTCTTTTACAGCAAATTACTTTAAATGTGATTCTGTCAAACACAATAAACTCAATGCTTCATTTTCATTTATAGACCATTTTATATAGAAGGAATGTGGACGGTCGTATGTCACAGAGCCTGCAACTGTCTAGTCAGGAGAGAATCAGTTCTTACCACCAGCAACAAACAAAGCCAAGATCACGAACTTCATGGTGACTGTTCAGTAGAAGTTCAGGGGGGACCTGCTCCTTCTTATATAGAGCTTTGACAGACGCGTTGAAGACCTCGTGTTTGTGTTTCAGCGCAGCACGAAAAAGGTCGGTTCGGAAAAATGAGGCAACCTTGGAGATAAGAAACCACAGATATCCCCAAACACACCTCAACCGCCTCACACTGTGTGAACCTCACAGATGTCTCACAGCAACCTGAGCTGGTAAAATACACAATGTTCACGTCGATTTAAGATTTTATTTTTTTGTCTATGTCTATTCTTGGTATTGGTTTTGTCTATGTCTATTCTTGGTATTGGCAACAGAAAGCATCAATCTTTCTGCATGTGTCTGCGGATGGATGTGAACAATTTCGGATAATAGCAAGAAATATACAATTCATTGTGCACTTTTGAAAGTGTTTGAAATTTATTTTGTAAACAAATTAGAATGTATACAGTAAAAAAATGTATTTGAATGAATCCAACATTTTACCTATGTAATTGATATCTATCAAATTAATTAATATTGCAATATTTCTGTAACTACACTGAGGATTCATCATCATCATAATTTAGTATTCGTTGTATTTATGAGTTTGCGCAGCAGACTTTATCAACGGATCTGTTCATTTTGTTGATATACCGTATGTGACTTCAAGGAACTTTCATTATTATGCCTATACTGCTTAGTTATACTTTTATTTCACTACAGTAAAATCACTAGAAACCTGAAACACTCTCATGAGCAACTGAAAGTTTAGCTGCTGGAGGAGGTTATATTTTCCTTTTAAAGGGGAATCAGAGTAGGGAGCACTTTGTGTGAACTTTTAATGATAAAAAGATAAAAACCCTTCATTTTGCCAACTCGCACACAAACAAGCTCAGGAACATGGAGAACTACGGGACACTTTGGCCTTGTCCTAGTATTCCTATTCATTTCTGGCTCTTTGGGTTTCCCCTCTTAGCTCCGCCCTAGTGTCAGGATTTGTCGAATGGCCAAGAATTGGACACAGTTTGTGAAGGTTGCATAACACCATGACAGATATATAAACGTCAGATGTTTTATTTCAAATTGTGGAGTGATGATGAAGTTTGTGGTTCTTGCTCTCTTTGTTGCTGGTGGTAAGGGTCTTTCTATTGATAATGACATCACTGTTACAGCCGTGTGTCTTGAAATCTGTCCACTTGGTACTGGAGCGTTCTTTTAAAGGGAAGGTAGATTAACAGCGGCATGCGCTGATTCACAACAATTTTCTGTCCATCTTTCTGTTCCCTCAGCCTACGGGTGCGGCCTGCCCACCTTCCCCCCCGTGGTGACCAGGGTGGTTGGAGGAGAGGATGTCAGGCCAAACAGCTGGCCCTGGCAGGTAAAACATGCTGAGCGAGGAGTTTCACAGACAAAAAAGTTTTTCAGGAGAAGAAATGCATTAGAACAATGTATGAAAGACAATAAAAAAGGGAAATACATCAATTAAAATTCAATAAGAAAAGGATAAGATACAACAATTGACACTTAGACAAAAAAAACAATAGCAGAAATACAGTTATAGTGTGGTTACAGTGCAGTATAGTGAAAAACTGGACCATTTTTTAACTGAGATTTTGAAGTGGTCAGACACTTCAGCAGGCAAACAATAGATTAACTAGTCAGGACATGCACACTGCAAACGCCATGAAAAACCAACGTCATCAATAACAAGGAAGTAAAAAACGATTTCACAGAAAATAATATGATTATGGATTGTGTTTATATGCATGTTTCAGATTTCCCTGCAGTATAACAGACAGGGCGAGTGGAGACACACATGTGGAGGTACGCTGATCTCTGACCAGTGGGTCCTCACTGCTGCTCACTGTATCAGGTATGAAATAGTGGAGCCCAAAGTAATTGACGACAGATTACTATAACTCCCTGAAGATTATATGAATCCATTGATCAATTAATATCTTCTGGCACATTTCTCATCAACTAACTAACTTTGAGACTCAACAGAAGAATAAAAGCCTTGTTAGCAGGACCAGATTTGCACATAGAATCTCCATAACATGGCTGGTGGTGATTGTGTTTTGTAAAAGCTCTTCTACAGATTCACTCTCTGAAAAGGATCTTTGAGCAAAAACATCACCGCTTTATATTCTGTCTGTTAACTCACAGCAGTGGCAAGGAGTACAGAGTGGCCATGGGAAAGCACAACCTGATAGAGACGGAGGGCGGCGCCGTCTTCATGGGCACCGCCAACATCATTGTGCATGAGAAGTGGAACCCCTTCTTCATCCGGTAAAAACATCACTTCTCATTAAGAATATGAGAGAATTTGCTTTTAAAACTTAGTCGTGAATGTCTGTGATGAATCTTTTTTTTAATGTGGCTGTTTTCGTCTCCAGTAATGACATTGCCCTGATCAAGCTGGAAAATGCCGTCCCCTTCTCTGACACCATCATGGCTGCTTGTCTCCCCGCCGCCGGCTCCATCCTCCCCAACAACGAGCCCTGCTACGTCACCGGGTGGGGTCGCCTCTACAGTGAGTACCTTGGCCCTTTTCTCTTTTTCACAGTGGTCACTGAAATATAATCAGATTATAGTAACTAAGTCTAGAGTTATAATCCGATTTGTTTCAGCTGAAAAAACATTATTTACTGCAGTTTTAATGAACTAATATATACTGTTTCTCAGTATTTAGGGTGGAGTACAGGTTTGTATTCGCTTCAGCGAATACAAACCTGTATTCGCTGAAGCGAATAGTGTAAAAACACTATAGCATCATGTGATTTCATGTCCGATGGCCTCAAAGAGCTTATTTTCTTAAGATGACCATTATCAACATTTTTACATGGTTGATTACCACATACAATATTTACAGTACCTGACATAGATACTGATGATAACTATTTAAAATAGATTATTTCATTTGGTAGAATGTGGTTGTCTCTGCTTAACTTGATTAAATACTGACTGTATTACTTTACTGCTAGTCTGAAACAAAACACCTTAAAATGACAAATAAGAATTTAAATCACATCCATTAGATTAAAAAAAAAAAAAGCTGCATCATGACAAAACCCAGTGCATACAGAAGTGGTCTGAGTATTGTTATCCCACCACACTGTACGACTCAAAGCTACAGCTGATGAAACGTCCGTTGATGAGCATGTGTGTATCTCGGCTCCACACAGCCGGGGGTCCCATCGCTGACATCCTGCAGCAGGCTCTCCTTCCCGTGGTGGACCACGCCACCTGCACCAAGCCTGACTGGTGGGGCTCCCAGGTGAAGGACACCATGGTCTGTGCGGGCGGAGACGGGGTCGTGTCTGGTTGCAACGTGAGTCTTAAAATAGTGAATGACACAATCACATTATTGTACACACATTGTACTGTGGCACCAATGCGTTATGACATCAGTAAACTGGACTTTTTTTCAATTTTAATTCCTCACTTTATTGAAAATTCCCATAGATTTTAATTTCAGAATTTATTTTTTCAATCATCTTCTCAACATTTTAAAGAAATGTAATAGGACTGAGCTGCAACATTTAGTTGGTTAATCAGTCAGACGTTTAATTAGTGAGAAAAAATATTAATAGTTGATTAATTGTATGAGTTATATTTGTGGTTCACTGGTTCCAGCTTCACACATTTTCACGTCTTCTTTATTGGACACCCCTAAAAAATTATATTTATACTTGAGCTTTTGAATTTTGTGAAATAATGAGAATTGTTACATTACAAACAGTTAGGGCTGTGGCCCTTTATATTCTGGTCCTTTAACAGAGATTCATATTCTGAAGATATCTAACGACAAATATCTAACAACTATTTTGTCTGATTTTTACACTATTTTGTGAATACCATGCTGTATTCCAGTGTACGGTAAAAGGTCAAAAACTGTAAAGAACGTCCTTCAGGTATCAGGAGTGATGTGAGACATAAACACGAGTCTCCCTGAGTATCTTTAAAAGACAAGAAGATACTTTTGAATGTGGCATTTGGATCATATGTTTTGTCTCACGTGGTTCAGGGAGACTCTGGCGGCCCTCTGAACTGCCGGAGCGCTGACGGCGCCTGGGGGGTTCACGGTATCGTCAGCTTCGGCTCCGGCCTCAGCTGCAACTTCCCCAAGAAGCCCACCGTCTTCACCCAAGTCAGCTCCTACGTCGACTGGATCAGCTCTGTAAGCTCCCGGACCTTATCTCCTGAGAATCTGAACAATATTAAAGAAAATGTATTTGTTATTCCTGCTACTACTGCTGAAAACACTATGCTGACATGAATCTGACATGTCTCTATCGTCTCTTCCACAGAAAATGGTGGCCTACTGAGAGGATGGACTTTTGAGATGAAAGCCACGATGTGAACAACATAAAATAAATAAAAATGTGGAACTGCAAATGAAATAAAATGTCATGGTTTTTTGTTATTTTTTAAACTTTCTTATCAATTAGCAAATCAGCAGTTTTCCAAACAAACGTAAAGCAACTAATATTCACCAATATAAATATTCTAAATAATAAGCCTGAGAAGTCATCCTGATTATCTATATAATCTATTAAGTTTGAAAGGTTATACTTGCGATAAATGACACTTCAAGAGAGAACGTTCCCGTGTTCTCAACGGGAGCAGTGATGGGAACATCATATCACCAACCACATGCTGCAGCTTCAGTCTCCCAACACTTGTTTGACTTTCTGCAGGTGTCGGTCAGGTTTCACAGAACCAGATAGAGGTCCCTCACCTACGGTATAAATACGAGCCCGTTTTTTAGCACAATATTTGGCTCAAACTGCATAAAGTCATGAAGTGGTTGGTGATTTTCGCTTTCGTGGTAGCTACTGGTAAGAGATCTTAAAAATTCCCACCTTACTAAAAATGCTCTAGAATTTTCTCTAGCATAGTCTTTTGTTACACTGGTAAAGAGTTCTATTAATCATTTTCTGGCTTCCCTGAACTTGATAATAATTAATAACTGTCCCAGCCTGTGGATGTGGTCTTCCCACTTTCCCTCCTGTGCTGAGCAGAGTGGTGGCAGGAGACGATGCGCGGCCTCACAGCTGGCCCTGGCAGGTAACGTCTGCAAACACACAACCGCATGCTGGGGTAAAATGTTGTTGTGCAGCAGTAACGCTCGCTGTCCTGTTTCTGTACTCTGCTCAGGTGTCGCTCCAGTCAGACAGCAGTGGGCGCTGGATGCACGTCTGTGGAGGCAGCCTCATCTCCCCTCACTGGGTCCTCACTGCTGCTCACTGTATCAAGTAAATCCAACTCAACACTAGAAGGAAGCCTGTCGATATTAACCAAAAACGAATCGTCAATCAATTTGTTATTTTTGAAAGGCTCAGAAACCTGGGCTGTCAAGCAGAGTTGCTCCACATTTGATATTTATTACTGACAATCCACCGCTTTAGATTTCATCCTCTGTAGTTGTTTCTTTTTGGACAGCAGCAGATTTGTCTAATGTTCCAATAATTCGTCCAATAATTAAAATGGACTGTTTGTTCAATGTTGTGACTTGGATGAAGATTATTTCAAGACAAATTTGCTGCTCTATACCTCAGTGGTGATCCAATATGCCAAGACCATGAGGGCAATCATATATACTACAACTGCATATGCCAAATCAGAGTTCTGAGCCAGGAAATACTCCTTTGTCCAAAAGAAAATTATAGTTTAGTATTTTCTGGGGAATGACGAAAAAGACGAAGGAAGTTCAAACTTCACAGTAAAAAGAATTTGAGGTCAGAAAAAAGCCAGTTCAAATGGTTTTGTCACCCTATCAACCATGTATTACTCCGACAGGACTACCAAGCATTTGAGATCCACCATCATCTTAATCAGTTTCACACAGGCAGAGAAGTCAGTGCCACTGTCTAAACCCTCAAGGGAACATAATGTCGTCTGCCATCCCACAGTGACCGCTACAACTACAGAGTGGAGCTGGGGAAACACAGCCTGGCGGCGAGCGATGAAGGCTCGATAGCTCTGAGTGCAGCTGAGGTCATCACTCATGAGGACTACAACATCCTGCTCAGCCGGTAACAGCAACGCAGCCGTCCACACGGCTCAATACCACCGTCTGAGTCCAAGTGAAGTGTGGAATGAACAGGCCACCATGTATAAACACACCATCGGTGATCACTTCACTGCAGCAAAAGTGTTAACGTAACCGGTGACATGTTTTTGTTTATCTCCACTTCCTGAATGTGGGCGGATTGTGTTTTCGACTTTCGCAGCAACGACATTGCCCTGATCAAGTTGCCTTCCCCTGTCACCTTCTCTGACACAATCATGTCAGCCTGCCTCCCAGACCCGGGCGTCACCCTGCCCCACGGTTCTCCCTGCTACGTCACCGGCTGGGGTCGACTCTCCAGTGAGTCAATGCACCTCAGCAGAAAAACAAAACAAACAAACCATCACTGCATTATCATAAAATATTATGAATAGTATTCAAATATTCGTTACAGTCATCGCACTATAGTCTGTGTTGTGACAGGTTGATTTTTGGAACCAGGTTGTCAAAATATGCAACAGTCAGAAATGTCAAGAAAGTGACAAATAAGAACTGGGGGGTGGTGCTACACATATTTACACGCATATATAGACCAGTTTTTATATCTTTGAAATATTGCAGATTCATTTGTCATGTTTTTTTTTAAATCTTCGTCTGAATGATATAGCAGTTTCTTGTCAAATAAATATGGTAGAGTAATAACAACATCGTCCTGGAATATAGTGGAGTACAAGTGCAGAGAACCAGAGCAAACTCTGGTTTCTCGACTAAGTTTAGCGTGTTTTTCTTCCCCACAGCCGACGGTCCGCTCGCCGACGTCCTGCAGCAAGTTCTCCTGCCAGTCGTCGGCCATGACATCTGCTCGCAGCCTGACTGGTGGAGCGTATTGGCAACAGACAAGATGGTCTGCGCTGGCGGAGACGGCATCACTGCAGGCTGTAATGTGAGTTCACACGAGGAGGGGTCATCTTACTGTGCACGCGACAAAAATGTCATGACTAATTGCAGTCAGGGGGCGTTGGAACAGGCAATTCACTGGTGCCCGAAGTTGAGATTCCCCCCCCCCCCCCCCAGGAATGGTGGATGATGTTAGTCCACAGCAATGACAATTTTTGGGAGTACCCCCAATACCACTTGCTTTCTGCCAAATTCTTTGGAATTTTAGAGGTTGGGTTGAAGACTAGAACGTCTAAAGACGGGGGGAAGATGTGCCTGGGATGGTGGAGGTGGTTTGCACTTAAACGTACCTATTATTTATGTGTAGGAACACGAACAGTGTGTTTGGAATTGTTTGAAGAGGAGATTATGTGGTAGGTCCCTTTTGCCCCAATAAATAAGCTGCTAGCCAACACAGTTTGTATTTGTGTGTGTTTGTGCGTGTGTGTTGACCTACAGGGAGACTCTGGTGGTCCCCTGAGTTGCCAGAACCCTGATGGCTCGTGGGACGTCCATGGCGTGGTGAGCTTCGGCTCGGGTCAGGGCTGCAACGTCATCCAGAAGCCCACCGTCTTTACACGAGTCAGCTCCTACATCAACTGGATCAACACAGTGAGGAACATTTTGTTATAGTGGTTAACACGGCAGCATTCACAGTGTGACCTGAAGCAAACAAAGGCCTCAGCTTTGAAAAACAGGAAGTGTATTATAATTATGTTTTCTGTTGTTCAATCTGCAGGTTATGACCAACCACTGAAGAAACGATCCAAGTGGTGTTTGTTTTGTCCAGCAATAAGAACAATGATCTGCAATGCGTTGTCTTAGTTTTACTGCAACATGTAGAGGCTGTTTATCAGTGCTGAGAACGCGTAGTCCAAGTACTGTCCATGCACGTACAGTCGGGCCTCATCAACTAGACATCATCCAGACATCTGTCTCAACTTCAGCTTTGAACACAGAGGCTGCATATTAGCCAGGAGCAAACAAAACTGGAAGTTACATGGATATTTCGATGTTCAATGGAATGTGGCGTATGAGTCAGCCTGGAATTAATTTCCCATCTTTTCAATAATCATGGCAAAATACACTTTTCATACACAGGGATAATTAACAAATACTTCCTTTTATTTCTCACAAAATATTCATGAGATAAATTTGTTTTTGCTCAACATGATTTTCCACAAACAAATGAGAATCATAGAAAAGTATATTTTCACAGCACATATAAAATATATTTTTAAACGATAAAAAAAAAGGAACAATAAATGAAACGGACAACAAATGTGTATTCTGGGCACTTATCTAAGTCACATGGCTAATGACTGGTAATTCAAAACACTATCCTTTATCAGGGTAAAGTAATCATATCAGTCATGTAGTTATCTGGTCCTTTGCCAGTGAGGTACAAAGACGGCGCCTGCAGTATTGAACATGACAACACATAAAGAATTAACACACAGTGTGACAAGTCTCAAAAACAAGTGACGGACGTGGACACAAGGGATGTGGACATAGCTGTTTTGTGCCGTGTCTCAATGACAAAACAGAAATGACTCTGTTGCCTCGAGGTGGACAGAAAATGTACAATGTACAGTACAAAATACAAGCCGACAATCAGTATCCGAGTATCTTCATTACACTGAGTTTTATTTGAACACATTGCGGAACACTGGGTGACGAAGTCTCGGACGAAAAGTGCTTTTTTTTTTTCTCCCACAAAACCAAAGAGGAAAAAAAAAAATCTTGTGCAGCTTAAATGAATGAAATTAAATCTTCCAATTTGGCCTCGGCTGCTCACAACTAAACAAGTCTAACCTTCGGAAGAGAGAGGAGCTTGTTGACAGGTATTGTTAAAATAGTGTGTAATGAAAGAACTCATAATGATTCTCTGATTAGTCTCGAACCGTCTCTCGTCTCTTTCTGTTCACTCTCCGCAAACAAATGTAAGTGAAAACAGGGCAACGAGTTGAGCCAAGGCTGGAGGAATGTGATGACCAAGGGAGTGAGGAATGGTTTCTGTCATTACGGAGCAGCTGCACAGTCTTCTCTGTTGGTCATCTCGAACGAGAACAAAAAACAGGCGCAGAGAGAGAAAGCAGAGGCCCCACCGCTGCCATCGCCGCTCGACAGCGTTCGCCATGGCGACAGACGGAGGCTTTCAACTATTCACGAGGTTCCTCCCATCGTCCTCTCACGCACACGCTCTACTTCGTGGGAGCAAAAGGAACACTGACTGCATCGGAGGAGCGACGCCGGAGCTCAGGTTCAGTTACCCAAAGTCTTTTGAGATGTTTTAGGAAGAGCAACGGCTTAGCTCTGAACAACAAAAAAAAAGGCCATGTGTCTGCACATTAGTGGGTAGTACAACCGGAGGACAGCTGCACTCTGCTGTAAGCATCACCACTCCTTATGAGAGACCATGGCGTGAGACCTAGAGCTTCCTGGAAAGTGGTGAACATTAGCGGGGAACCACTGGTGTGAGGGTAAATATATATTTCAGTGGTTAAACACAGCAAGTCGTGGATCGTTTTCTGAGAACATACAACTGACTTCAGGCCAAATTGTAATTCTGAAAGGCCATTCTGTCATATGTTGACCTTAACGACCCACTTTTTTTTTGCATTTGCTAATGGTCGAATCCAAAAAGTGGGGAGAAACATTTTTTGTCAGTTACCCAGACACACAACTCCAATGTGCTGCTCATTTATTCTGTAGCTGCCAGTCGCAGTTCGTCACCTGTTTGCTATCGCATTAGCCATGATCCGCTTGCATCTTTGTGCCATCTACTAGTCAATGTTAAAAGAGCTCTAAGGAAGTAAAAGTACTGTTGACTCAATAATTCATTTACTGATTCTGGACCACTTGCTGCTCAGTGAAGACACACCCACTGTTATTCCTGGAAGTCCTACCCCATTTCTTTAAGCTTGCTGTTGTTCCACAAGCCCCCGGTCTGATCATGTGCTGCAGAGTTTCTTTAGTATGTATCTCTAAATAAATATACCGTCAAATAAATATACTGTGTGGAATGTAGCATTCAAGCGGTACAAAAAAAAAAAAGAAGTGATATCTTTCTTTATAAGCATTCAACATTGCCTATTGGTGGAGTCGCCAGAGCTGTAGCTGATGAATACAAAACAAATTTTCTTTTCTCTTAGGTAAAAAATAGAGGATTCTTAAAAAATGGTGCTGTCCAGTAAACTCCATCTTTGAACATGTTATATAAATATACAGTATATATATATATAAAAAACATTTCCAGGCAGACAGACAAAGGCGACTCTGAAACAAAAGCTAGATAAACAGAAGCTAAAGGTGAAGAGGGGCAGGACTGGGGATCTCTATTCACCAAATCAAACCTCTGGCAGTATTGTACTGTGTTGTACAAATATTGTTGGCAATGAGACAGTGAATTTCTGTGCAGCATTCCACATCAGGTCAAGCCAGCTGCACGAATACAAAGGTTTGACACTGCCTAACCCGCAGTGCAGCTACTGTACTTCACCAGCTTTGCACATATCCAATCACGTGTGCGCACAAATCCTCACTGATCGCTTTCGCCGTCCACTTGAGAGTGCACAGTGGAGGTCGGGTATTGAAGAAATTAAACAGAAAACTACTTTGATATGAAGAAAAACTGCATTTGGCAGGCGCTTTGAATCCAACGCGCCAAGAAAAGGATCCATCCGTCACTATTTGTCTGTATCCCTTTCAGAGATCCAGTGAGTTCCAGAGTTTTTTGTTTTTTTTAAAATAAACATATTGTGGCATGTGATCTGGCATTCGTGATTCATAAAAAAAGTGCCGCTGAGATTGTTCTGCAATAAGAGCCGTTTTCAAGACTTGGCTTTACAAGGCGGATCCAGATAGTTGATCGTGGCAGATTCCAGGAATTTCAGTAGATTGTTTTAAACGCGATCCACTTGATCTTTCAGTGGAGGCACTTTATCTTCATACTGCGGCGGCGGAGTAAGGGGCTCTATACTGATCCCAACTGCTGGCTGAGCGTTATCAATGTTTTTCATGTGCAGCTTCTCTGATTTAATCCGGCGGATCTTGATGGGCAGGAGCTTGCGGTTATTTTTCCCGGGTCTACGAGTTGACGCGGAGGCAGCAGCAGAGGGAGCGCTGGAAACCGGGGCAGGTGGTTGTGGGTCGCTATTTGTGACCTCTGACCCCTCACAAAAGGACTGTACTCCATCGACTTCGACCAGGTCATCGTAGGACGGTAGATGGGAGGAGCTGGGGCGATGGTTGCTCTGACGAACGGGGTACTGGTCACTGCCTACTGCCTCTTCATAGGTGGGTACAGCATACCTCTGGGCTTGTTCCTCAGCACTGCAGACATTCATAAAAAAGATAAAGGAGAATATGAATCTGATATCAGAACTTCAAAAAGCATATGACCTTTGTAATAAATCTGAGCTAGCAGCTGTTTTACTATATGATGTAACTTCGACAGAAAGAATGCAGTCAAATTATATTTATACTGCTATGAAAACAATGCAAAGTAATTCTGTAATATTTCTATAACAGAAATAAGTGATGTAGTCTTTGAAATTAAATTCTTGAACAGACAAAGTAATGTTCAAAATAAATCAAACAAATCCACAAATGCCTCTGATGTTTTGAAGGAAATAATCTTTCTGGAATCTACACAGTTACTTGACTCACGTGGTTACATGGTCAAATTAATTTTCTCCTCACTGATACAACAACAACAACAAAAGCAGTCATCTTGGATATATATACATATTATTCACAATGCCCAAATTTTTAGCTAGAAAGTCGTGATTGGACTCACGTTTCTCTGCGCTCTTGCTCGATATCTGCCACCCCTCCGTTGTTCTGGGCGTCCCGCAGACTCTGCTGCTCCCGCTGTTTGTTCCTCATTCCCACACACAGGGACAGCAGCAGCATGGCCACCCCAGAACCCACCAGGACAAAGGCAACAGAGGACGCTTTGTTTTTCCTGCTCCCGGTGTTACTATTTGCTCCCGAACTGCTATTGCCGGCTGCGTCGGCGGGTACGACGCTCCACACGATCATCACTATGCCGAGGGCGATGAGCCCAACCCCCAGAGCACACAGCGCATACTGGGAGCCTGAGTTCCCGCTGTTTTGGTTGCTGCTGCCAGCTCCTCCTCTGCCCAGGGGGCTCTGTGGTGCATCGGCACTGGAACGCATCCCGCAAAGTCCCTCAACTTCAGTCAGACCAGCTGCAGTGAGGTCAGCAACTGTAGAGGGAAAAGGCATGTGATGTCAGACACAACAACAGAGTACAATCATATTCAAGAGATCAAGATATCAAACACAGTCCTTCCTGTCGTTTATGTAAAATATAACACCAACACTGCAGAGACCATATCATTCTTCCCTGTGGTTCTCACCAGCTCTGCTGTTCCCTCAATCTCTGAAGCAAAAGATGGTGAAATAGAAGCTAACATGGAAAAAGGGGCAGAACTTTGGACCCGTGTTAAGATTCTCTCAACACCAAATACAACCTCTGGAAGTATTGCAGTGCGTTGTAAAAATATCGTTGACAACGAGGCCGAGTTTCTGCGCAGCGTATTCCCTCGGGTCAAGCCAGCTGAGGACAGAGGAAGCTACGTCACACACCGTGTCTCGAGCAGGTAATCGACTACTAAATCAATCACCAACTATTGTGATAGTTTAAGTCTCTGATTTCAGCTTCTTAAGTGTGAATATGTTCTTGTTTCCCTCCTCCTCTATGACATTCAACTGAATATCGTTTGGTTTGTGGACAAAACAAGACATCGTCTTGGGAGATTTTTTAACAATTTTATGACGTTTTTGGGGCGAAACAACCAATTGATTCATCGAGGGAAACAATCGACAGACAATCGTTGGTCGCAGCCCTACATTTGGTTGCCTGCTGGCAGTAGCGATCCACAGCCGCTCAGGGCGTGACACTGCCTCACCTGCGAGCTCTCCTGTTAGGGAATAACCGTCGATCCGCTGTATGAAGGCATCACCAAACATCCAAGGTGCCCAGAGACTTGTTCATGACGAGCGTGCGAGCCCATCCTTCAGTGAGAGGACACACAATTGGATCAAGTACAACAACACAGAGTCTTCTATGACTGGGTGTGTGGCACATTCACAAACATTTACAGCAGACTCGCCCCTCTAAGTCACAAGTTCCCCGACGACACATTACGAGGGGCAGATATACGGACATCTGTGATGTGGCCGCTGCAAAACAAAGGACCTCACGAAATATGACAATAGCTCGGTTGCACAACGCACAGGTGACTTTCCTTTCTTTTCTATTCATTGTTTCATGTAAATGCAAAACATAGCGGGAAGCACCAGACTGACAGTCATTCAACTGCCCCAAACAGTCAAATGATCCTCCGGAGTTTCATTAACAACCAGACTGCTTGAAATTTTTACAGCAGACTAAAAATATGCCATTGATCACAAGGCCACCACTCTTTTTTCCATAATCTTTACTAGGTCAGAGAGTAGAGGAGGACCGCTGTGTGTGTGTGTGGGGGGGGGGGGGGGGGGGGGTCTCCAAACTAACTCTTTCCTGTGGCCGTTGGAGAGCGTCTTCACCAAGCGCTCGCACCACAGACTTATCCTCGCATGGCCCGACAGAGTGTGGTCGCTATCCAGTCGGCGAACACGCCCAGACCTGCTGGCAGTGAAACAGAGGGGATCTGAAGTCAGGAAGCCCTGCTCCATTTTAGGAATAACTCCCCCCCAGCCCCCCCTCACTGAAGAATGCAAGGCATGATACTGTGAGTTAAGGGCCCTTCATGACAGCTGGACACATGCAACCATCACACACACACACACACACACACACACACACACACACACACACACACACACACACACACACACACACACACACACACACACACACACACACACACACAGATATGATCACTCACAAGCCTGTTGCTGTTGTGCAACCCAGGGCTGTGATAGGTGGCCTGTGATAGGTGGCCTGTGATAGGTGGCCTGTGATAGGTGGCCTGTGATAGGTGGCCTGTGATAGGTGGCCTGAGGTGGGACCCCCCCCGTCTAACACCACCGTCCCTCGTTAAAAACACTGGGCGGGTTTTCTGTTGGTCGGTTCCACCGCGATAGTTACGTAATGCCTCGCGGACGAGATGATTCAAACAGAAACTTCAAACACTGAAACACTTCACAAACTTTGGCTCAGTGCAACTTTCACACTAACTGAATGATTCCAGCGAGCGTGGCCGCCCCCCCGCCCCTCACCTCTGCATCGTTGGACAAACCGAACGTCTCCACGTCCTCCTCTTCCTCTTCCTCTTCTTCTTCTTCTTCTTCTTCTCGAGTCGACGCCGTCCGGACTCTACGACGACAGGAGCATCCGTGGCATGATTCCGCGTCAAATCGCGTCCGAAGATGGGAACTTTAGTTTCCTCTCTGAGAAGGACGGGCCCTGGAGGAGGGGGAGGAGGAAGAGGAGGAGGAAGAGCAGGGGGAGGAGGGGGAAGAGGAGGAGGGGGGGGGGCGCAGCTCACTTCCACTTTAACTCTTTCACGTCGGGCCCCGCTCGTTCAGAATGGTGTCTTTGTTTTATCTTTCCCCGTGTCTCAGATTTACTGATTTCTTTCAAATACCCCGTATGTTCGCAGCGGGGAGGTTTAACTTCCGTGTTCTGGTGCCTTGCATGTGCTTTACTGCCGGGAAAAATCCATTACTGATTCATCAAGATAAATCAAGACTATAAAAAACCCAATAATGATTAAGTATTTATGTCAGTTCCTTTAAGAGTGTACAGGAAATGCCCACGTCATTTGGCACGTTTCATATAATGCGGATTAAAGAGGCAACAGACTAATTGGTTCGCCCCTAGTGGTTCCGGGTGGTATTACCGTTCGCTCAGTGTCGTAAAGACGCAGGTACTTTTCCTCTCCCGGGGAAGTTGTCAACACAACTTTGGAGAACGCCGCTTTGGAGATGAAAGGAGTATGGAAACTCTAGTTGGCGGTTCGATCCCAGTTTCCGCCAGTCCACATGCCGATGTGTCCATGGGGGAGACGCTTGACCATAACTTGCCTCTGACAGCTCTTCTGAGTGGTCTATATGACTATAGAAAAGCCCTATATAAATACAGTCCAGTCCATTTACTTTGTGTCGTGAATCGAGATTTGACGTTTTCCCGCGAAACTGCGTCCCGGTGGCCAAGACGATAACATGGTGACAGCAAAGGCTTATAGGGACCACTATGGACACAGACGGTGTCGTTTTTCTGTCACCATTACACCCTGCAATCAGTTTTAACATCATGACAGTTCATGGCAAAAAGTTGGTCATTTCCCCTTTAAATGCTAAAACAGTGAACCATAAAGGGAAGGAATATGTTTCTAATGATAAATGAATATTTACTTGTGTTTGAGTGGAGCAGTTTGTCCTTCTGGAAGTAAAATGTAATCAAAGAGGGCTGAATTCCAATTCAGTGTCCAGGATCAGGCACAGGTTGTTTTTTTCCACACTGTACATTTTGACTATGTCACATGTAGTTGTGTAGTAATGTTCAAGTGTCCTCGTGAGCCACGACAGTGTGACGACGATGGACAAGCATGAACATCACCAGGACCTCAGAACTGATGAGCAACGTGGAATTTTAACCATCACTAATCTAATTATGTTCAATTTAAAGTGTCTCCCGTGAAAAAGGGCCTGCTGAATTTTCAGACATTGTAGTGGGATAAGGATTCTTCACTATCCTGGCGTGGACACAGTAAACACTGTAAGAACTGCTCTAACAGACAGTCAGTTTCTGTTCCTTCTACGGTATAAATTGAATGGAAGCATCATTTGGCGTCGTAGAGGACAAGATACCCTGTGTTTCCCGTGCTGACACATGACGTGGTCATCTGTGGTGAGGTGTCTTTTCTTTGGTCATGAGCTGACTCATAGTGGACTGAATGGAAATCATTGGAATGGAAATACCTTTGATTTTGGACACAACGAGTTGCGGAACAGACGTGAACACGTGCACAATTTGTTGATTTCAGTCTATTATTAGTTTTCCCCTTTATTGAAGCAAATTCATGTATGCGGATGCATTCGGTCTCGTGAAAGGTGTGATTCTCCAAGTGAGTTCAACAGGAAAGTCAGTGAAAGGTGTTTTTTGGAGGCCTTGATAAAATGTGAAAGTAGAAACAAGAGCATTCACTCTTCTATTTCTTTAACTAACTCCTTTTGATACATTTGCACAAATCTCTTCCAAGAGAAATCCAATCACAAAAACTACTATAAGAGTTATTATAGTCACGTACTCTGACTGTTTACTTCCCCACGCAGAACCTCGACAAGCCCAGTCAGTTATAAATCAACCATTTGTAAAATGAAATGTGACTTCCTCTGAAAGGAGCGACTGTGAGTGAGGAGGTGAATTTACCACCTCCTCACTCACAGTCGCTCCTCTCGAGCCCTTTGGACACAGCCAACCCCGAGGGACCAACCCTGTCTGCGTTCACATGACGCAGAGAGTCTTCCTTCAGTCAACAAAGTGCATGTGTCTATACATGAGTTTGTGTTTCTTTGCGTGTGCATATCATCTGTGCACAGCAGAAGAAGGGCTCCACTTCCCCGTCCCCCCGGTGTCTTCCTCTGTCTCAGCCTGCTACAATGAGGACTTGACCATTCTACGATAATGACAAAACCAGTCCAGACACTGGGCGTCGCCGTATTGTTCCTCGTAGGTGAGGCGGCCTCGCTTCCCCGGGGCTCAGGGGAGGTTTTCTTCCTCTAAAGCTTTTGTCTGTTTCCTCTGTTTTACTACACACACACACAGGGGAAGATAGGCAGAGAACCCCAGTCTTGATTACGTCTGGCAGCCTGGACTGAACTCCTACTGTTCCACGACCAGCCTGCAATCAAACTAATCAAAAATGTCGGCGGCTTCAGAGGGAGAACTGTGACAGTTCAGATACAGATAACCTTGATTTATGTGGCCTGACAGCTGAACGAGTGTAGGTGTGGCAAATTATCCGAGGCAATAAATATATATGGCATTAGTTTCTTCAATAGACATCCTATGCTGTGTTTCTAATCCAACAAATAAAAGCATGTAACTCGAATAAAAGAAGCGCTGTTCCGATCAGCTCAATCACGTCGGCTGACATCCAACTCTTGGCCCCCGTGTAACGGCTGCCAGGCGAGAGCGTAACGGAGTGGACCCATCAAACGTTTCCCTGATGAGCAGCTGAGTTCACTTCCCAGGTGGGAAGGTCACCTGACACGCCTCCCGTCCTTGTACCTCTGATATCCCAGACGGCATCCCATAATGAACTGCCTGTTGCATTTGGATCTCCAGAAAGGTCATGAGTGAGGCAGGGCGGCGTGCCAGTGGGCAGCTCGTCTCACTCGGTGCCGCGTCATGCTTAGGCAGCTTGCTTCGTGATTGAGTCACGGTGAGTAAGAGGGGCAGTTGCGCCATGCGGCGTTGACGTCGACTTCAGGTAGAGAGCAGAGGGAAGGGGTCGCACCCGGGGCGAGTCACCGAAAGACTGTGGAAGAACCAGTGTGCCGGCACAGCATTAGCGCTGAATGTATTTAATGTTTCATAAAAAAGTGTCCTGTTGTTGAAAGACGCTGCACAAACTATGTCTAGTGTGGGCCACATTTGGGTCGCTGTGGTATCAGTGACCCACAAACATTTCCTCTTATAGAAGAGTTTTTAAATAAGGAAGACCGATTACTCATTGACTCTTCTATTGGTGAATCTTGAATCTAATTTCTACACTTTTACCATCCTTTACTAATAAATGTCACACTGCTTCCTCTTTGCAACACACTTGCCAAAGTTGCTCTCATTCGTGATCTTCAAGCGTGACCAAAAGCTTTCTTCACGTTTCCTTTTTACAACCCGATGGGTTTTTGAATGTTGTTCTTCAAAGCAGCAATAATGATGTTAATTTGTTATTGCTGACATAAAACAGTTTCATGCTTTCATACAAATGAAGCTACTGTGCATTAGCATTTAGAGTCGTATCCATTCTTCCATTTCCTTTGAGCTTGGGCTTTGGTCTCCACCAACTCCCGGGATCTCTTCAGCTGCTTGATGTGAGACTTTCTTCACTCCAGCTATAGTTGCTGTCTTTTTTCATTTGGTGCTGCACATGTAGCATACAGGAGAAGGTATGTAGTATGTAGTAGTGCTATGTATGGAACTGGTAAGGCTGAATTGTACAGAAGCACTAAAACAATTGGCTGAAAGAGGCTAAAAAGCAACAATTCACTGCAAACGTGTGAAGATTATTACTGAATTGAGGTTTATTGCTATTGTAATTCTAGTTCTGTTGCACAATCCCCCCCCTCTCCCCATTGTATATCACTTTGTTCAGTGCCATGGGTCTGATTATTATGATTTTATAATTCATTTTATAACAAATATTCTCATTCGAACGGATCGCTTCAATATTGAATGTCATCTTTATTTGATTAAAAGTAAATCTCATTTTCACATATTTGCATCCCTTCACCTTTTCGTGGCGTTCGTGGACATACAACTCTGCATTCATCTCCAGTTAGCGCTGTTCAGATAACATTCCATGTTCACCACGCAGTATAAAACATCAGAAGAGGGTGCTACATTTGTTTAGACACGACAGTGTAAATGTGCAGGATGAAAAACGACTATCAAACATTAGTTTCACTTATTCAAAGTTCGCATTTTTTTGTTCATTGCACTCGGCTACAATGACAAGGCATCACAAACAGCAGAAGTGAATAAAACAAGAAGAGTTTACACTGATGTCTTAGTTCCCTGTATTGTACAAACATTTTTTTTAAAATCCCATTTCCCTCAGAGAAACAGACTGTCAATATTCAACAAACACGAACAATCTACATAGAAAAATAATCATTTAGCTTGAGTCCTTGGTGACTCGGGGGTTTGGGGAAGAATCTAAATACCACGTGCTCACAGTGGGAGTTTTTCTTATATCAGGAAACTTGTAAAAACAAGTCCTGTCCCTTTTACAAAGTGCAATCTGTCCTCTAAAGGCTCATCTTTCCCATGTTTGGGCGTACATGGAAAACAATTGTCCATAGTGAAGACCCAGCTGCGATGAAGCTGATGTCCGGTGTTGCACTCGGATGACCTCACACGTTGCTGACCTCGATGCTGGTGTAGCCGCGGATCGGACTTCCCCCGGCCCTGGGCGGAGTCTGGTCTGGCACTTCCCGAGGCAGAGAGCCATAGGCGCTGTGGCAACTCAAGTCCCGCCCATTGCGCGCTTTGGGGCTGAAGCCTGACGGAGGCTGGGAAAAAATAAAAACACACATTCCTTAATACGAGAAATTTATAAACTGCTGCTGATGTCATGATTTATCATGAGGGAAAAGTTCCCTCGTGTTTGGTAATCAAGGGATCTTTTTTTCCATCTACTTAAAACAAAAACAATTGATAACTTGAAGTTGAACAAATTAAATTCATTTGTCTCTTTCCAATTTAAGTTTTTATTTTATTTGGTAAGCAATTTTCTTTTGCCATCTTTCAACCCTGGACCATTATTCTAATGCAGTACTTTGAATTCTGCCTGTTGCTGTGCATGTTGTTTTTTCTGCACTATATTCACAATCTCATTAATGTTGTACATGGGCCGAGTCAGATGTCACAGGCTCTGTTTCCTCTACACTGGGAGTATCTGCAGGGTGAATGTGGCCAAACTTGATTTTGATGCTGATATTACAGGGGTACAGGGGTGACACATTCTAATACACCAAAAAAATAGATACTCTATATACCAAGGCACTTTTGATCTGGAAAAAATTAAAAGCTTTTATTAGTGTGGCTAAGGCACGAAGACTAAACAGAAATAAAGGAAGAGCAAGATATATTTAGGCCTGGGAGATTTAAGGAAGTGACATTGTCACTCAAATAAGAGGAAATGTACACTGCAGAAAAAAACCTGCAACAAATGATCCAGCACAAAAACACACTGTAGGCTAAAAATATTTGTACAGAGAGAAACTGCTCCTGAAAGTTTTCCCATCTAGTTATTTCCGGGCCCCCACCTTGACGGCCCTTCGTCTCAGCGAGCCTTCGTCATCAGTGTGTCGGCCGGCGGAGCTGGGAGGTCTGCCCAGGGAGCTCTGACGCTGCGGGGTCGGGGGGGTTCCCTGACCCAGACGCTCAAAGTCCTGCTTGGCATCTGCCCTGCAGGGAGCACAGGGGGAGGCTCAGGGTGTTGGGGATCTTAAAGGACACTAGAATGCACCTTTGTGCAGCAGATAATTACAGCATGTATTATCAGACATCTTCCGGTGAAGGGGTCTTCATTGTTGCCTACTTTGAAGTGAACAGAAGCCTCTGTGCTGGAATCTGTTTCACTGTCGTTTACGTGAACGTCTCCTCTCACCTGGCGGAGCCGATCAGCGCCTTCATCTCCTCGACAAGGTGTCGGCGGACCATGTGCTTGCCGCCGGGGATCCCCAGCGCCGTTGCCATGGCGTCGGTGTCGAAGGTGGGGTCAAGCACCATGACGGCTCCGTGAACTCCACTGTTCGGGAGACTTTCTGCAAACTCCTGGAGAGGTGGACGGAGAGAAGCGTGGCGCTGATGTTAAAACCGCGGCCGTTACTGGCCAGAGGAAGAGACAGAGACGCGAGCAGACTCTCAGAAATGATCTGAGACAAAGGACATACTGAATGAGTTGTGGACATCAGACATCCATTCAAACTCCCAGAGGATATTAACAGGATGTTCACGCAGCTTTATCTCTACACACCCTGGACGTGGTCATGCCTCATGAAGGAAACATTGTCCAAAATGCTTAAAACGGCGGACAGTGTTGACGCGGGATATTCATACTGCAGCATCGCCACAGAGGCTGTAATCTGAAAGGCTTTGTCACCAAAGAAACAACAAAAACAAAGGCTTCCTATCACACTGGGGCTTCATTACGCTCACATGACGGAGATCTTGTAATACATGTGTATCATCGTTGATCTTCAATTCATTTTGCAATAAACTGCAGGGCAAACTTTGCACTGACATTTGTCAGCCCTCAGTGTTTTCTCGTCCTCACCTTCAAGTCGATGTCTCGGATCCACTTGACGACCCGGTGAGACGTCCACACCAGTGGATCCACGTTCTGGTGCTCACACTGTATCCGGCGAGCCTGCAGAGCCTGGAAACCAATTTTAACAAACAGGATTTCATTTCTTTTTCTTTCTTTCTTTTTTTTTACCAGCAATACATATTCACTGCTGTCCTCTCTCTGAGGATTGGCTCCTACCTCCTTGTCAAAATGGACCGAGTGCAGCAGCTCGATGCCCAGCAGCAGGCTGACCTGGTGGAACTTCTTGTTGACGCTGAGGTGACGTTCGAGATCGCGACGCGTCAGAGAGTTCAGCATGCGTCCGTCGACCAGGTGATTGTGAAAGGCCTGCGAGTACTGAGGCAAGCCCACGTCGCTCAGCCAGGCCTTGGCCACCCAGTGGTGGTCCATGTCTGCAGCCTTGGACAGCCTGCAGACAAACGGTGGGACAGTTATCTCTCACTCAGCCACGCAGAGACATCGAAGACAAACTGAAGCCACAGGATGAAGTCGACCGACGCTGGCAGTCCACTGACTTCTCCTGGAACGCCTCAGTGAGATGGACGTCCGTGGCTTTGAGTGACACGTCTTGACAACTCCTGCATGGATTGCAGTGACATTTGGTTCAGACGTTCATGTTTCCTGTCGTGATGGCTTAATGGTGTAACAGCTCAGGAATTCTGCTGTGTGGAGCTGCTGCCACAGAGCCGCCGGCCTGACTGTGACCTCTGGTATCTGCCCACAAGACCAGTCGCTTTAAAATCAACATTGTGACTTGTGAGCTTTGTGAACAGGATGACACTAATGTTGTGTAAATGCTGTTACTATATATGCCCAGCAGATGGCGCTCTTGCAGCGCCACAATGTGTACAGTTCAAGTCAACGGTCTCCTGTGTCCCTTCCTCACCCTCTACCGTTCTCAGCATCTCTGTAATCCTCGATGGCCAGGCGGAGTTTCCGGCGATGCATCAGGCTGCTGACGCCCAAACCCAGCTCCAGGTCTTCATCGCTCAGTCCCAGTAAGACCTGCGAAATGTCAAAGTCGCCCTGTTAAGAGTTTAAAGGCAACTAAGACCACAAGTGTCCTCTGAAAAAAATGCCACGATATTGAATTGAAACGTGTTGATAATACGACATATTTGCAATTGTTCACGGTAGTGTGAGCATCATGTCGTTGGTCTTATCCAACCTTGCCACTCTTGACGTTCTCTGAGCAGGTGCGGATGTACATGGGCATTGCCATGACAACCTCGAGCCAGGCCTGCACAGTGCCCGCCCTCCACTGAGACATGGGTGTAGTCCTGGCCAGCTCCACCTGCTGGAGGCGGTCCAGCTGGTCCTCCGACCCATCCGACAGACTGAGGCGGGTGGGGCTGCAGAGGCTATCTGAGTCTGGGCGGGTGGGTGGGTGAGGGAGGGAAGGGGGTTGGGTGAGGGGGGAGACATGTGGGTGATGCAGTGGAGGTTGTGAGTGAAGTTGGAGGTGGCAGTGGCGATGAGAAAGCAAAATTGTTCAATAAGGCACACTGCGACAAATGAAAAGCAGTTTAACAGAAACATCAGCCCGGTGGGGGGGACAAGGAAGAGGGCACAAGTCATTTCTTCAAAACAAACCGGATTATAGCAACATCCTCAGCTCTTGGCCGCCTGACGACGAGCCGGGCGTCTGCCAGCCAGGCTGTAAACAAAGTTGCTGCTTTTATAAGCTGCTTCACACTCAAGCAGTCCATTAAACTGGCAGCTGTTACGGCTGCTGAACGAACACGACTCATCTGTCCAAATTAGCCTGCAGCCGCAGCTTGATGAAAGTACAGAAAAAAAGGTCTGTTATTAGGGGAAAATCATCTTATTTTGATGAATTACAATCATGTAAAGTCTGCCTCGCATTATTGCAAATCCCCATGGGGTAAGTTCTATCCTCAAATAACATAATGAGTCATTAAAATGCTCCTTAACTTGTTCCCTATAGTCTACGATTGCTTACCTGTTGTGATATTAGGTTTTTCACCCTCAATTATTCAGTCTCTGAGGGAATCAGACCAATAATATAATATTGTCCAACAACAACAGTTCACAGAGAGCCATCTGTCCATCTTTGCCAGCGGGTGGCAATGTAGCACCAGTCTGCACCTCAGCACTGGGAATAGCTTAGCATCATGTGTTGATTTTAACATTGAACATATCATCATTAGCTCTTGACATACTGTACAGGAGGTATAGATTTCGGGGTGTTGTAGACAAAGTACACAGGCAACAGTTAAACTACTGTAGGCGACACGTCCAGCACCAGACGATAAGGACAGTAACTAGGTGGTACAGAGAGTCACACATCAGCACAAAACTGAGAGGACTCCTGGGAGACTGTAACCACCTGGGAGTTCGGTCATGAAGGACGACCACAGAGTCTTGGTCCTGCTTGTTGGACCCATTACTCTCCAAAGCATACATTACATTTCACCTGTTATTTCAGTGGACAAGCAAAGATGTGAGATTGAACGATGCTCTCCGAGCCCAGCGCTCACAGATTTAGTTCGAAAGCACAAATTAAAAGGATTTGTCCTTTTCTCCCGTGGCCCTGTCTATTTCTGCGTCACCTTTTGTTTCAAACTGAAACTTCATATTACCTTGCCAACATGTTTTTCACTGGGAAATAAAGTCTGAATAAAAAAAAAGAAGATTTGAGGTAACTCATCGCAAACTGGATGCTTCTATGTGCCCTCCTGAGAGCAACGCATAAACTGAACGTACACGTCCGAGGGCCTTCGGGGACACGAGTTCATAATCCGCTGGAGAAATTTGGTCTTCTGCCAGAAATGCACTCTTTGATAAAACTCAACATGCAAGCCCCCCCCCCAACACTTGAGAGTCCTTGATAAAGACATGTTACATCAAGATGTCTCACATCCAGCTGCAAAGCCCAGGTGTTGGAGACTGGACTTGGTGCGACCTGATAGTTAGTTAGGTCCTCCAGTGAGGCCGACCATCTCATGACTGTATAGGACTACGTCAACTACTAATGGGACCATAGAGACTGTTGAGTAGTAGTAGTTGTGTACCAAGATGTAGGCCTACAGTGTATCTGACATTTGCCAGACTATGCAATAAAAATAATTTACAATTGAAGGGATCATGGGATGGGCATGAGTTCACAGTTTAACAATGAAGTAGCCTTTCACTAGCCAGTGCTCTCAGGTACATGTGAGCAAAAAGGCTGTCTACTATCAGTACACTAAATAAATGTTAGTACCTCACAGAAAGCTCCAGAAAGAGACGTCTGCTCCGCAGGATATTGTTGGAATAACATCAATGAGCAACAACAAAATACATATCATATACCCAGCGACGTGTCACTCGGATGGTTTGCGTCAGAATTTGATTGAACTTGAAGAAGTGCTAAGTTCCAGGGTGTTTCTGTGACGTTGTCTGAGAGTTAGGAGGCATCTGCGAACACAGTTTGAAACCCAGCACGGAGAAGCGATTGGAGCCGGTGTGGCTCGGTCTGATTGATTACTTCTCGGGTCACTGGACTGTGTTGAGAGTCCGGAGGGGGTCAGACAAGAGGGGGTCAGTGTTAGGGGTCAGGGGTCAAATCAAAGGCAGAACATTATCGACGCCATGTGCTGACACGTATGAGTTGTGCTCCAACAATCTGACATGGCTTCCTTTCCCTCCGCCACAATTTTTCTTATTAATGATATCAATATAACAGAATAGGGAAAAAATGCTTTGCAGTTTAAGTTAGTTGGAAGTGGGAGAGAGAGGAAAGGAGGCCATGTGGAGGCTTTTGGGATGCAGTCCTCTCACAGATGGAATCGCAGGGCTGAGGGAAGCAAACGCATGTGTTAAAAATGGCAGCCCCCACCGGCGTAAGGGACAAACCGGGATTAGAACAATACCACAACAAATGACACACGTACACACAGACATTAACACAGGGAAAGAGAGGACAGCCACATGTAAATTTAACGTTACTTATTTTATTTTAAAATAATCTTATTCTTCTCATTTAGTTCTTTTGAGGGTAATTTTGTTGCCATGCCTTTAAACGTTTGCCACTAGCCACTTCTACACATCTCAGGACCTCACGGTGGAAGTCCTCCAACAAGGCCTACATCTTTGACTTTAAATAAAACTCTTTCATAATAATAATAATATTAATAATTTCATTTCTGTAATGTTATCTCATTTACAAAAAGGAAAATATTTGTGGAAAATAAAAAACAAAGAGACCGTGGCTCAAAACATACAATGACACAATAGTTTTCATTTGATGTTTTCTTTACCCCCCCCCGCCCCCCCCCCCCATCAGCAGAGGATCATAGAAGGTTGGTTACATGAAAAAATAAAAATAGCCTAGATTTCCATACATGTCATTGAATGTGTAATGAGATGATCTGGTGGAGCTGTTGTTCTTATATATATGACTTAATACATGTTGACTAATCTTTGAATTACCTCTTGATTCACTTCTAAATCTGCGAGCCCGAATGCATGAGGAGCTAAGGGTCAAACGATAATCCCCCCACTGCTTGACCAACACTACGGTTTTAATACAGCTCCGATGTAATCTGTGACACCGTGGTGTTCCAGGTGAGACGGACAAAAACCCAGTGTTAGTTCAGGGGGAGAAAAGACTTCCTGGGGGGGCAGTGCAGACTCCGGGTCAATCCAACACCAGGGATGAAAATAATCCATGTCTTTAGTCATTCTGTAGCTTGAAGAAATGCTATTAACCTTTGGCACAAAGTTAATTGCTTTTTTTCCCCCTCCGCAGCAATGACTTGAACTGGCACTTGTTATTGTTATAGCAGTTCTCGATCATCCCGCTAAATTGAGATTTTCTGCTGAAACGGCCTAATTCCTGGGGTTTTGGAGAAGCTGTAATGAGTCTAATATTTACAATGTTAGCATAATTGATGTTTATGCGATCACTAATTTTGAGATAATAGCTTTTTTTCAGGCTTCTCAGAACAATTCAAACAGCCCCTTTTTAAAGTGTTAATAAAATGATAGCCGGGAGCTACTTTGAGATCTTACAGAGAGAAAAAAGGGTACAAAGCCCCGTGGATGAGAGGAATAATGATTTCATCGCTGGGGGTTTTCTTTGTGACTGTTGACTTTGTTGACCTTTACTGTTTCAGAGGAATTCTTTGCTCGACTGGCCTTGTAGGTGCAGATTAAAAATGTTCAACGTTTGGTCGGGGATGTTCAGCTCTTGAACGTTAATCAGAGCACATTCTGAATAGCAGAGGGTCCACTTTTTAATATTACGACTTCATTTTAAATGGATCATGAATAAATACCATGAAATCAGTAACTGACCTCTCTCCCTCTCTTTTTTTTTTAACAGACAGTTTATCACCGTCTCGGCAACATACCCAGAGAAAGACATTTGTGTTTAGTAGGGTTTTGTCCAACATGCATCTGTGGACTGGGACTGTTTGCATGCATGTCACACATGTACCTTCTATCGTGACAGATAGAAAACACATTTCTTACATTTCCTGTTTGGCCTCATGTTGCCACGGAACAAACTGTTCTGCATAGAAAGTTCATTCCTCGCTTAGCAGCGTCTTTGAAGTCCCATTTGAGGAAACATCAAGGAGTGCCTCCGCACAGTTTGTCTCGGCGGTTGGGGGACGTTGTCGCACAACCGCGCCGGAGGTGGATTTGAGGAGTCTGCATGTTGCCTACAGGAAACTGTTCTCATCATGGCAGTGTGGCAAGAGGGGGATGGAGCAGGCAGGACAATAAACAGGGGGGAGTTCAAGTTAAAAAGGTAGCGAGAGGAGGGGGGGGGGGGGTACATGTCAAAAATAACAAAAAGGCATTCAGGACAAGGAGACATTTACACGCACAGAGTGCACATCAACTGTTGTTATTTACAAGTACAGCAGTCCTTCAAGTTTCCAGTTGAGTGAAAACAAAAAGTCAAAATGTAGAGAACAATTCAAAGATCCAAGAACACATCCATGTGGTCGCCGTGTCACACTGTTCACTCTATTTACAGGACCGTACATACTGTACATACATACAGGTGCAATTTGCTCGTCGAGGTCGAAAACTTCAGTCAAGCAAAGACGCGCCTCCGGCTTCTTACATGGACTCTGACCACGTGTGTGTGTCATGCACACACTCACACACATGCACACGTGAGTATGCATTGCGTGTGAGACTGCACAGGCACTCGCATTATTATATCTGTACACACTGACATCAAACGCACACCCATCCTCTTACACACACTTCAACATATTTCTGTCTTCTGATCATTTGCCACAACGGCTCTCCAGGCGGGGTCGCTCGGACATGTGTGCTTTACCAGTCTGCATCTTCCTCAATGTAATAATCAGGTGTTGAAGTACCATCAAACAAACCGGGGTCGAGGGACTTGCGCTGCTTTCCCCGGGCGAAGACACGCGACAGAGAGCCCAGCCCCATCTTCTCTTTCTTCTTCTTACGCTTCGCCTCCTCCAGATCTTCTAGGGACTGGAGGAGGAGAGAGGGAGAGAAAGAGAGAGAGAGAGAGAGAGAGAGAGAGAGAGAGAGCAGAGGGGAGAAGAAGATGAAGAGATGGTCGAATAAACAAAGATGCAAGAGCAGAGCAGTCAGTGCAGGGGTGCAGAGTGGGCGATAAAGACCGGGAAAGATAAAGATCACAACACAAAAGGGAAGTGATGCTTTACATGCTGCCAGGCAATGCGCTCATTCAACAACTTCAACTGCCTTCCACATGAATCCCAGTCCCGGCTGCAGAGTGAGCACGCAGCGGACTGTGTGCAAACACAAATGCAGCCAGAATGACGGTGGAGAGAGAAAACAATGACAGCGGCCGGCCAGGGGGACACCTGGCAGTTATCACGGAGGAGGTGATTACTTGGTGGGCTGCTCTTACATTGCAGAGGGAGTGAGTCCGGTGGCGTGGCGAGTTGATGTCGCTGGGCGTGGACGAGCGGTCCCCCTCCAGCGCCGAGGCGTCGGAGATGACGGAGGGCTGACGCGAGTGGCACGGGCTCACCCGCACGGCGGCCACTAGACGGGACAAGGGGGGAGAAGAGAAAAGGCTTGTTTTCTTTGGGGTGTGTGTTTGGAAACCAAGAGTCGTGAACAGGGAAAATCTGGCTCCTCTCAGTAAAGCCACAACACCCTTAAATGGAAAAAAAAAAATGGATATTTTTCATAAAAGCTCCTCACCAAAAGCCTGACATTATTTGCAATCATCTGCAGTTGCTAGGCAACAGTGAAAACAGCTTCACAGGGGTTGAACGAAAGTGTGTGTACAAATGAGACTGATACCTACAGTACAGTTCAACCAGTTGCTTTGCTATTTGAGGGTTCGTTTTCCCGTTTCTTTTTTTTTTGTTTCTTTGCCTGCGTCTTTCTCCAGATGCCATCAATTAGTCAGGGACACGTTTGAACCCGTGGCTCTGGGAGGACTGAGACGGACGTCTACCCTTGTGCATCCAGTGATAAAGATAGTTTGTCTTGTACCTGGGAGGTGTCCGTTGTCCAGTTTTCATCTTTAGAGTGATTATGTTTAGTTTGAACTTTAGAATTAACCTCTCAGATAACAATTCAAGAGCTTATATAATCGTAATGAAAGCTCCAGGCTGCAGTTATAATATAATAACAATTATTTAATGATAATGTTGATAAGGCTGGTCCCTTTGTGTAGCTGAAATTCAACACAAACTGTTGAATTGTCATTCAATTTTGAAAACATCACAGTTTTTTTTATATGAGAGTGGGACAAGGCCATGGTTCAAGGAAGTTGCCACAGACATTGCCGGCTCTGCTCCTTCATCCGTGCTGTATATCTGTATGAGTCAGATAAATGGTGAATCTCCAGTGCTTAAAGTTGCAAAGGCCCAAACCATTAAAATCATTACAGTCAGGTGAAATTTAAAAAAAAAATTAAGACAAAAAATTTGAAAAAAAAGAAGCTTTTCCTTAGAAACTGGGTCAAGTTATCGCAGACAAAGCTTTTGAATTCCACAGGAAGAAACAGCAGTTAACAACCAATCCTTAGCTGCCACCGATCTCAAACACAGAGCAAACATTTGTGTGCAGCAAAGACAAATGGAAGAAAGCCCAAAGCCCAAAAATTTTGTTCACAGCAACGGCTCCAAAAAAGCGCATGAAATGTCACGGACAGGGCGTCACGAGAGGCCAGGGATGTGGTCATGTCGAGCGGATGGCACGAGCGAGTGTGTCGACGTGAGAATGCAGAAGGTGAATGATCTCAAAATCACAGTGTGCGATTTGGTTTATGCAAAGGATGGAGGGGCCTACCTTGTCTGTCAGTGGGGTGCCCCGTGTGGACATAGAGTGTCTGCTGACTCTGTCGGATCGCGGCCGTCAGGGGAAGGTCAGCCTGCATCACCCACTCCTGGTTGTTGCCGTTGACAACCGCCTCGGTGGGCATGGCCAGCGAGTGACGCTTGGGCACGTCCTTGGTCAGGGTGGCTAGTGACTGTTTGGCCTTAAGAAGGTAGACACACAGTTGTAGTCAGGCAGAGAGTAAACCAACGATGACAGTGAGAGAGAGATCCTGCATGTTTTTCACTTCCTGTGTTGTTTTTGACTTGAGTGTGGTTCCTGTCCCTGTTGTGGTTGTTTTGATTTATGCATATTTTGTATGTAGTGTTATGGATCCAAAAATCCTACTGGAAGTCTCTGAATACATGCGGATACGTGAGTTCTCCCCTGGGCTCCTCATGTGTTTGTTGTCTCGTGAAAAATGCAGCTGCATTCATGTTCGTCTTCTGTTGTGTGAAATCTCACTACGGCTCCTGAGAGCAGCGTCGGAGAAAAAATATGGACAAAATATCTGGAGGTGGTGTTTGTCGGGGGTGGAAGTTAGGGGGTTGGCGGGGTAGAAAAATGGAGGAACAGGATAGAATGGAGCTTTTCTATGAGTTTAATGAATACATTTGCTCTGCGGTCCCTTGTCACAGGGCACAATTCACCAGTTTTTAGCAGGAACAACAATGAGCCGCTGGAGCCTTGCGAGATGTGTGTTTTGTGTCAAGAGCTTTGTTTTCTTTGTGTGTGTGTGTGTGTGTGCGTGCGTGTGCGTGTGCGTGCGTGCGTGTGCATGTGTTTTCTGATTAGCCTTGGCACATTAGTGTTCAACAAATGCTTCAAAATCCTGTTATTCTGCGAATCATATCACCATGCCAAGCGACAACAGGCTGCAAATCAACACCCGGCACAGTCAGCTTCACTGCAATCATCTCTACCTAGCAGCGGTCAAATGATTATCAATCATAGTCTTTGCTTTCGCAAAACAGGATTTAAATCACAAACCTTTGGGGTAATCATTAGTTGTCAGAATTTTTATGTATTTATTATTTCCCCCATGCATTCTTATTCTCAGTAACACCTAAAAAAAAAAAACACATTCAGAAAAATCACAGCAGGAACCCAAGGGATTGGCGATGTTAGGATCACTGGGTCAGGGACTCCGACAAGGACGGCTGAGGGGTTAGTCAAACACGTGCAGCGGAGGAAGGGCTTCCCAAGACGACAATTAGGTCACAGTTCGGGGAGATTTCCAAGGAGTGGGAGGGTCAAGAGAGGTCAAATTTCAAAGTCTGGGGACCTGTCTTACCGCCATGACCCTAGATGAGTAGTCCCTGTCCGCAAGCCGCTCAAACACCCGGAACTCCATTCTCTGATTGACACAGTTACTCATCTGGGGGGTTGGAGACACGAGGGATGGCTGTATTGTATGTTCAAAAGCTTTTGGGGTTTGATTAGATGAAGCATAACGGAAATATTGCATGGTAACAGACAGATGTGCTCTAAACCCATGAAGCAGATATAAAAGAGAACTTGTGTTTACTTATTTGCAATTTGTATTGTTTGTCATAAATCTTGTCAGTAGTTTCAACACTTGTGATGAATATGTGTCTGAGCTGTAATGGATTCACTGTCCATCTTTCCTGTTCTGTGTTTAGCCCTAACCCCTTAACCCTACTGGCAACTGTATTTCACACACAAACAAGGGGACTGTCGACTTCAGCCCTGTCCGCCTTCAGTTCTCACCATGGCCAGTTCCGCCTCCAGCTCCTTGATGCGGTTCTCCTTGAGGTCGAGCTGAGAGCGCAGCAGCCCCGTGTGCTCCGTGGCTTCCTTGGTCTGCCGCCGCAGGTCCCACTTCTCTCTCTCCAGCAGGTCCTTCTCCTTGGCCAGTGCCTTCACCGCATCCTCGCTCTCCTGGTGGACACACAGATCCTGATGAATTGGCTCACAAATCGTGCACAGGACAAATATGAAAATCAGTCAGCGTACCTTTACATGCCGTTTCGATGAAATAAAGGTTTAAACGAGGCCATTGCTTATCCAACAGATTCACATACCTTCTTAAACCTTCTGTGTATATATGACATCACTCATGCTACATTTGTGGCTATCTATCAGTGGAAATGACTTTAGTGTATTTGTAATTTTTTGGGGGTACAAAAGAAATACACATTTTTTTGGAATGGCCTGAACATCTTAATGCCAAGATTATATCTTGAATATTTTAAACATCCTCACAGTCACACAAACACAAGTTTTCAATGCATTCAGATTAATTCACTGCATGGCTATAGATGCAAAATTTGATCATCTATATTTAAACCTGAGTAGAGATTAGAACATGTACAGTGCACACATTCATAAAATATACTCACCCACAGCATGCACACACACACAGCGTGCAAAACTGACGAGAAGAAGCAGCACAATTCTCACTGATTTACATAACCAGTTTTAGAAAAAAGGTGTTTTATTCAGATGTCAACTGTTTTTGCCTTTTTTGGGGTGTTTACAAGAATCCAACAGACACAGCAACAAGAAAAAAGGAGCCTCTTTGCAAGGATGTTTTTGTGCATGCACATGCCTGTGCCAGTGTAAAGTCATACAGAGCTTTGGCTGCCATACTTTTCTGTGCTGCTCATAGTTGCGTATGAAGTCACGGAGCTGCTCCTCCCGGCTCTCCAGTGTGGCATAGAGCTGCTGCATCTGGTTCACCAGGTCCGCTTTCTCCGCCTTCAGGCGCTTTCGGTCCGACTTCATGGCTGCGAGAGCGGACGAGAGAGAGAGAGAGAGAGTGTGCAATCTAGCATCAGAGACGAGCACTATTCGGTTGTTGGTTAATGTGTTTTGTGTGAAAAAGCTTTTCATTTATACGTAAAGAGGAAAATAACAATGACTTAAAAACACAGAGCGTTGGTGGGTTGAATATTATAAATTGCAAGGGGGAAAAAAACAGCACCTTTGTGATCACATCATAAACATGTAATGTATTTCTAATTTCACAGAGAAAAGGAAAAAAAAATCTATTCGCGTTTTTTGTCAAAACACAACATAGAAACAGGCACACGCATACAGACATCAGTGGTAGGAATGCAAACAAAATAAATACTCTAAAGGAGGCAGATAAATCAAACCTTGATTTTGTCTGCTAATATGCTTGGGGCGATTCATGTACAGTTTTTTCTTATCGTAGGTCAATAGAACCTGTAATAACTGATTTGCCCTCCAGCCCAACACTGGTTGCTATATACATTAAATCCGGTCTTCCTGAATCTACATACCAACACATCTCGGCAGTGTGTGTCCTCCACAAGTCCACATTGTGGCAGCTTCTTCATGCATAATAAGTAGGTTACTAAGCACCTTCAGATATGAAGCATTTTGAGGTAAAACAGTTTAATAAACCTGCTGTCGCTGGTTTAATATGGTGCGGCCGCATGTTGATAAAGAAGTGAATCACACATGAACCCGCCTGTCAATCTCCGCTCTGCTGCCGGCTTCGTCAGGGGCTGGCTCTCCCTTTTCATCTATCTCGCTCGCCACACACCCTCTCTAATCCTCTGGCTCTTCACCCACGCATCACGATAAAGAATGTGGTTCAGTGTAGTTATTCAGAGGAGCTCTAATTTTCTCAAAGACGACATCTCCTTTTCCTCTCCTCGGCGTCTGCCTCCTCTCCTGCTTTCTCTTGATCTTCTCTCCCCCTCGCCGCGCGAGGCTGTTTTCCAGACATCCGCGTAAAGCCGAGTTTCCCTTCAGCTACACCTCCACACCGACACTATCCTGTGTTTTATTGAGGGTTTGTGCATTCGCATTGTGTCTTTCACTCTTGTCTTCACATCTATCTCCTCACAGCACAGCGGCAGCTCTAACTGTTTGATGTTTCCTAACATCACACACTTCCTTCTTTCTGTCGGTCTAAGCTTGTTATCATATGTTCACCTCTCTTTTTCTTCCGTCTCTGTCCTCCCCGCGGAGCCGGCTGCCTGTCGTTAATTAACTTATATCACCGCCCGGCTAATGGCGTGACATTCACGAGTGGCGTCCAGGGAGCACGCTCAGGCGAGTGGAATGGAGAGTGGGGGAGCCTTTGCAAGGACAGATTCACCCTCTCGCTTCCTCTCTCTCACTTTACCACCCTCACCATTTTTATATCTCCTCCTTTCACCCGTTCTACAGCGGTGGAACCCCCCGAGCCAACGGAATATGTGGGCCAAAGTGGCCCGGGCGAATGAAAACAAGTATCATCCCTTATTGGCCAAGAGAAACAGGAAACCTTCCAGCACCTGCCTCAGAAAGTGAAATCAAAGACGCCTTTGAGATGAGCCAAAAAAACACTGCTGCCGCTTCACATCCTGCACCTGTGACCGTTGGCAACATCGATTTTCCTGGTGTCGGATACAAGGGAGCACTCACTGTGACTTGGTGAAAAGGGTCCATTCACGGTAGCCAATCCTGTTTGCTCCGTTACTTACCATTTAAAACCTGTGTATAAACATGTTTATTAAACAGGGATGGCCGTGCTCATCGCAGTGTGATCACACATGGAGAAGCACCGGCGCGTCTCCCTGCGATGACGGCCATATTGATGACCAACCTATTCTGGCTTGGTCCAAGCATCCAAGAGTTATTACCAGATTAAATAAGAGGGAACCACCTGGGAACCGTGGAGAGCCGAGGCTAATGTGAGTGGAGAAAGAGGAAGACGTGGAGAGGAGGACGTTTGAGAATCTTCAATTTCAATTTACTAGTCTCTGAGTCATTGAGGGACGATTCCTGTGCAACCAACTATCTTCTTTCTGGCTATTTTCAATGAATATGTTTTCTGTATTTTGAATAACTGCAGACTTTTCCCATTAGGCCTAGATTCCCTGTGTGTGTAAAATGTGAAACAATGGTTGTGTTTCTGCAAAACCTTGACTGCCTCGCAAATTCAGATACTAAAAGCCGAGGAAGAAGAATCGCGCAAAGAAAAAGTATTCATCATCAAAAAGCCCAAGCCAGCAACAAAAACACCTGCCTCCATCACCCCTCTCCTGACACACTCTCTAAAATCTGCATAAGTGTTTTATAGCCCACTACACGAAGCCCTTTTTCTCCCAAAGCCCTTGTGCCTTTAAGTATTTTAATGTGAACATCTACCGCCGTGGTGTGCTAAACGCCTTTGTCTGCTGGCTCCTCTCTGATGCTCTGCTGCTGGAGGGCTTCGATAGCCTGCAATGAGTGGGCCGACTCATTAGATACTAAACAAAAACACTGGACTCCTGCGGGAGTTCCCACCTGGATCCATCCCTGTACTGAAACTATCTTAAAGAGAAAAGCAACGCAGTGAAAACCATACAACATATACAGTAGACATAGATGTATAGTGGTCAGGGTGAAAGAGGATAACACAGCAAAACTGTGCTTGGTGTTTGCAACATGCTGAATGTAACGTGGAGTAGATTGTACTTCTGAAAAGATAAATCCTGCAACCTGAACGATAATAGAGATAGATAGATACTATAGTCATCACAAGGCACTTCAACAAACATCATGAAATAAAAATAATAATGATAATTTCTAATAGTTGTATAGTTTTGTGGTTCTTATCATTTTTTAAATTTGAAAGGGTGATGAGCTTGGGATATATATTTCTATCTATCTATCTATCATCTATCCATCTATCTATTTATAAATTACAAAAAATACTTAAGTCTCCACATTGAGTTCTCGCATACACAATTAACCACTTGCTTCAAATATAAAATGATATCTACAGTAAGTCTCTTGTCTAACCTCAGTTAAGAAGTGTCTTGTGAAATAGCGCCCGACGTCGCCAGGCGTAAAATACCTTTGTCGTCATGGTAACATTAACAAATGTGCAATTAAGCTTTTGGACGAGTCACAGTCTGGCTAGCCTTCAGTCAATAAAAATCAAAAAACAACTTGTAACACGTCACTTGCCTTCCTCCTTTGCCCCTGTTATAATTACTGCGGCCACAAGAGGTTACCTGACAATAAAATGTAACTATGGGTCGTAATAAGCTGCTTGCACAGATGCTTCTCTCTGGCTAAATAATAATCCTCATTATCTAGTGTGCCCTCGAATACGAGAAGAGTGTGTGCTAGTTATTTTTAACTTGCTATTCAACAAAATTGCATTTGTGTTGAATCGAAAACTGTTGTCCAAGCAAGTTCAGTTTACTTTCAACAGCGGACAACAGGGTCACAGACATAGAGGGCCACTTATCACCCCTCAGAAAAAACTGATGGTTCACATTAATGAACGAGCCCACTCCAACACTGTCACCTCTCCATAGAACTTCAGTCCGAAAGAGGAGGCATAGGCTTTTAGTCGGCTCTTAACATAATTATTTGGGGAGAGAACAAAAGAGACATTGGTTCATTGGAGGGAGTCCATTGTTCACGGTTTGGGATTTTAAATCTGCCAAGCTGAATAATGAAGTAGGAGCCTCGGAGCTGCTCAGTGAGCTCATCTCCTCACTTCCTCAGTAAAACCAACTCACTGGATTTAGCATGAGCTTGATATCTGAATCGGTGGAGTTGAGCGGTCCTGAGGAGGTCATGTTGCTGGGAAATTACAGTTGACCCTGGTTATATTGTCACAGACGACCTCATTATTCAGGTTGAAGCAATGGGACAACACAAATACAAAAAGGAGAACTGTGACATAGGATTCTGACAGGATGATTATGGTACAACGTATCTCTGATGACTGAAGTATCCTCGATTACCACTAAGGGTCACTGTGGTCAAAACACGCATTCTCATTCAAGACCATTCGATGAGAATAGATGGAGCATGTTGAACAGCAACACTGCCTTCATAACCTGTTATGATGAAGCTTCTGACAGCGCTGAGGATATACATAAAAAGAAAAGTCGAGCCTACAATCATTTTCCCAGGTTTCAAAAAAAACTTTATTTGTTAAATAATACAGTAAAAGTCACATCCACCCATTACAAACACATTCATATAATTGCCCCTATATGCTAGCAGACTGGAGGAAGCAGGGATCTAACCATCAGGTCTTCTGGTTAGTGGATGAACCCTCTCCACCTCCTGGGCCACAGTCGCCCGTGTGTGTCAGTGTGTGTGTGTCTGCTGGTGTGAAAACACCTTGTGAGGGAAAGAGGCCTCGCAGTAAAGGGCAGAGCTGCTTTCTGAGGACAGTGTAGCGTGAAATGACACTAAACAGAGCCGGCAGACTGTGCTTTCATGATACACACTGTAGCTGTCTGCTGCTTTCATTACAGCCCCGGACTGAGTCCCTCAGTGACAGTAGTGACCCAAAGAGGAAGGAGCTAATTAAAAAAGAGCAGACAGAGAAAACTTTGTCCATTAAACAAAACTTGGATGAGAAAGTCCAAACGTATGAACTTGTTTTGACGACAGTCCAACTGCGAGGGCAGCAACTGCGTCTTCACTTCAGGCTTTGGAGATTGCAAAGACAGGTTGGTGGAGATGAAATGACTCCAAGTGGCAGTTCTGGGGTTGAATGTGAGTCGTGAGTTAGCAATTATTTGTCAGTAAGCACGATCTCCATGTCATAGTGCTAAGTGACAGATGTCTGCCGCACAGCGGGTGTGAGCTCAGGCCCGAGCATTGAAAACAGTGTGAGCGTCACAGCAAACAAAGGCAGAGGAAGAGACAGAGGAGGAGAAAAGTCACTGGAGAGAAAACAGACTCGAGAGTATCGTTTCCCTCTGCGTTCTCCATTTTGTATTCATAGAACAGCAGAAAATCTGCATGTAATTTTGCCACAAACCATCTGAGCCGCTGTGCGAGTGGCAGCACTCATTCTGTGAACCGTTCCCAGGGTGAACAGGTATTATCTCGAGCGGCAGAGAGCAAAAGAGGGGATGATGCATTTCTTTCATGCTGCTGCATCACTCCAGCCTTTTGCTTTTTTTTCCATTTCTTATTCTTCTTCCCCTAAATCCAAAGCAGAACCACAGGAAAATAAATGAATAAAAACTAAAAACACGAAGCTACTCGGCTTCACAATAATTGTTGGTAGCACTTCAATAAAAAGAAAAAACCCCCGGGGCACTTCAGTTCTCCAAACATTGCTCTCCTTCTTTGGGGAAAAACACAATAGGAGGTTCACAATATGCCAGCCCCGTGAAAACTGTGGGGGGAATTAAATAAGAGTCGACATCTAGCCTCCAATCAGGAAACATATGGAAATTGCTGTAGTTAATGAGGTATTCTCAACAACATCTGACATGTTCTTCCTACATCACAAGCCACTTGAACAACCAACGATTTCTAACTCCAACACTTAATGTGCAAACACAAAGAGTGACGAGATGAGGAATGTTGAGGGCTTCAAGAAATATAAATGACCAGATATCTGTTTCTCTAGAGCTGTTTTCAGTCACGACATTCAAATTGGGTGCAGACATTTTCCTTTCACATATGATGAATGCAGCTCAGACATTTACTGGGAATCTTCCACGGAGACTGGAAGCAAAAGTTCCAGAAAAAGTCAGGAACAACATTGGAGGAAGGAACATGTCCAATTTTAAGTGAAAGCGTCTTAGGAAGAAGTCTAGGACTTGAGCTGAACTGATGTAGTCCAGTAAACGAGCACACCACTAGACAGGGGAACAACCAACCAACAGATCTAACGCTCAATACACGTTGAGTCTGAGGCTACAGTCCTTACACCAAAAGGGCAATTCATTTATTATAAAGCAAACTCAATTTTATTTTCAGAAAAATTATCGAATTTAGTAAAAAATAATAACTTACGACATTGACATGTTGGAGTTTCTCAACCTACGAAGGAGAGTACACGATACGGTGATAATTAATATATTGCAATTGGTCATTACTTCACTACCTTTTTCATTTTCTCTTCATTGTTCTAGCGCGTGACAGCCCATTAAGATGTTAATATACACAGAATAAAATGGTCTCGTCTTAACTTTAACGGTATCAAAAGATTCAGACAAGTGCATGTTTTAATTTGCCAACTGTCCTTATCAAAACATACCCACGCACCACAAAATCCTCACCAGTTCTGCCCAGCACCCTGTGGAACCATCTGATGCCTGGAACATCAGTACATTTGGGTGAGAGCGTCTAGAGGAGCAACACAAACAAGACCGAGAGACAAAAATGGGATGACAGCTGTCTTTTGCTGGGGAGTAAATTCGCTGGCTGCCACCCACGACAGTGTAAGAACAAAAAGCTAACCAATACTGTTGCTGGCCTCTCAAAGCTGTCTTAAAAAATAGTGTCCTTGGAGTCTGTGCAAGCCAAAGTGTCGGTTAGACGGGAGAGCGACAACCGCGGAATAACAAAAGAGCTGGTAACCAGCTGCTGTATGGGTAAATCATGTGGAAAATGACAATAAGAAAATATTCATAATTCAGAAATGCCCGTCACTTTCGCCGCTGAATGCAAATGTATTCATTTTCAGGGGTCACTCTTTGGCCAGAAGCTCCACCTGAACACCACTTCTGCCCCGGTTAAATAAACCAGCTTTAAGAACGAAAACAAAGAGCAGTGCCGGGAACGTCTCCTCAACCTCCTCCGACAGAAGCAACCTCGAATATGACAACGGCCAATTTCCTGTTGTCCTCCCACATACCCCATCTTAATTGCAGACGTGATCCACCCTGCTTAACGTTTCCGAACCTTATAAGCCAACCAAAGTCCCCCTTTATAAAGCTTTCATTAACCACTGATTACTGTCAGTGCCTGCTGGGGCTGGTAAGCTGTGGCCTTCATTAACAGGCCTGAGTCACACACACACACACACACACACACACACACACACACACACACACACACGACTGTATGAGCCTGTGTGCAGCTGCTCAGTCGGCCAAATATCACAGCCGAAGAGGAGATAAGTATTATATTTGATGTGTGCTCTCTTCCACTCTGCCCCAATCCGTTTTGTTTTTGTCTGGCTATTTCAGAAGGCGCACGCTGCAAGTGTCAAGTGCAACAAAATCGCCCGACAGCATGTCACGCGTTTGTCTGAAACAAAAATGGTGGTTTTGTGCTCTGCCTCATTCCGTGGGCAGTACGTCTTTGAAAGGGATGATTCACCGCCACACTGATGACATCTCTGCTTGATGGTGTGCAATCCGCTGTGCGCCGTCTGTCAGAAGTTCTTCATTACTCCAGTCCGTGCACAGTGTCTGTGAGGGCATCGTGTCAGTGAATTCCCTTTTCTAGATCTCTCATGTAAAAAAAGATACAGACCACCTTTTACTCTGGTTGTTGGTCATCAACAGAGAGGAAGCTGTGCTGTACGTCAGTACTTCATCAGTTCAGAGAAGAGCATTGTGACGATTTTGAGCGTTGATGTTAAGTCTCTCTCCAAGGAGCTCTATTCTGCTAATTACATTTTTGAGGTAACTTATATTTAAATCATATTTGACCTGTTTCTCAAAATTAAAGAATTTCTAAGCAGTTGAAACAACCCCCCCTTTTATGCAATTAAATCCACATGTTTGTCCTTTCTGTGCCAAACATCCATAATTTGGTACAGTATTCTAATAAGGACATTCAGGCAGAAAAGCATAATTTAAAAAAATAAACAGCTGAGACTGACTCGTGATTGGTGTGAACTGGCGGGATGTAGATATCGCAGCTCCACACACCACCATCACTACAGCGCAGAATCTGGCTCCAAATGACGTCAAAAGTGTGTGATGGCAGCACCTGTGTGCAGGATATTTTGGCTTCATCTTTGTAGAACAGGAGAAATTGGAGTCGTGTCGTCCATCTTTATATACAGTCTATGGTATTTCTCTTTCCTTAAGTGTGTCGTACAGCTTTTTGTGTGTGTGTGTGTGTGTGTGTGTGTGTGTGTGTGTGTGTGTGTGTGTGTGTACGCATGCAGCAATAGCCCGGGTCAGAACCGAATCTGCGGCTGCTGATGGAGGACACAGTACAAGCCTCCATACACGTTGCGCCAGCTCAACCAAGTGAGCTATTTAAAAAAAAAAAAGAATAATGATAAATTGAGAATACAGCCTTGTTCTGATGATACAGTGGAGCTTCTACAGTACATTTTTTTTTCAAGTTAACGCATCAGTGTCCTCTCTCAGCCCCAGATACCACTTCATTTCTCAAGCAGAACACATGCTAATGGCCTGTAATGCAGCTAATGGGCAACATTAACCACACTGTTACAGACACTAATGTTAACATTATGGTGACAAGAAAAAAAAGCGCCGGGTTTCAAGCTCCCTGGAACAAGATGCAGCAGGTTTTCTCTCAGCATGAGGGCGGAGTGGCAAACAGCTGCAATCTAAATGATTACAGAATGTGTTGAGCAGAAACTGGCTGCGACTTCACTTCACTCTGCATACTTTTGGACATTTAAGTTACACATTTTTAATAATGTATGCTGCAATACTTGGCCCGTTGTGGATCGCAGCAAACTACTTTTGAGTTTATTGTACTGTCTTGTGCACGGTGTTTGTATTCTTATCGCCTTAACTTTACAAGAAATGTAGTTTTATTCCAAGTAGCAATTGAATTATTCACCTTAGAGAGTCTACTGACATGCATTGTCCATGACAAAAGAACAGTACAAAACATTAATGAGTCAAAATGACTTTACAAGATTTGAGTAATAAAAAAAAAAGTAACTATTCCTATGTTTTTAATTTGACAGGCCAAAGAATGATAATGATGACATGAGTATTTGAAATAACACATGCAGCTTCTCGCTTCCTTCCCTACCTTGCAGAGCCTCCTTGGCCCGGTCCAGCTCCTGCTCCTTTTGAGTCAGCTGCACGCGTAGCTCCGTGGCAGAGAGCACGTCGGCCGAGCAGCCGCCCTGGGTCTCCTCCAGGTCTTTACTCAGCATGTCCTTCATCTGCCGCAGCAGGTGCACCTCCTCCTGGAGCTGGGCCACCTCCTCGCGCAGCAGGACTGCAACACAGAGAGGGAAGAACACTTAAACCCGCGGACACCAAAAAATGGCCCAATATATTTTTTTGCAAGGTGGCTTCAACAGTAAATCTTTTTTTTTTTTTTTTAAACAAAGTAGAAATGTATTTATATATTAATTAATTATATAACAGAGGGGTCATATGCATACTGGAATTTAGTCTCAGACACTGCAGAACTAGTTATTTCTGAAATGAAAATTTAAAGTTTTATCTGCCGCCAAATGTTGTTTCTTGCCACGTGGTGATGGCCGCTTGCCAAGAGTTTCAGGCGTTGTTGCTTTTACAAGGCAAGAGGTTATAATAGGTCCTCTGAGCAGTGCCACTTATTCAGGGCAGACTGGACACTTCATGCGAAAATGAGGACCGGCTGGGCCAGTGCTCGCTGGTTAGGATGCTAATCTACCCTCTCCTCTCGTCCAATTTCACCACTAAGGGGAACTGGATCGATTTTGCCACCAACAGGAATCTCGTGACCACTTGTGCATCTGTTTGCAGCTCGTCTCCTTGATAAAGTCTGATCCCAGATTCAAGATGGCCTCGGGTCGAGGAAAACCCCAAACAGATTCTTTTCTCAGGTAAAAGACCAACTTTTCCCTGTGCATTGTAGTTTGTCGGAGGCTTAGGAAATAGAAAAGTTTAGGCCTCATGCATCATGATGACATGAGTATTTGAAATACCAGTAGTGTACACTATATAGTGTATGGGAAACTAATGTGCACTGAGACTTGGGAGACTCCGGAAGTCACAGCACTTGTGCATAAAGTTCAGCTGGCTTGAAACAGAAATTATGTGGGCTTCATCATTGACATTTCAAGCTATTAATGAGCAACCTTTCGAGGTGACCATGACTCTGTGGAAAGTAGGGCACCTTCTGGCGGTGGGTTATTCTTATCAATGTTTGCCCTCGAAAAAGACCCAGAGCTGGCAAAAACTGCCCTGACGATTCCCGGCAATGCAAAACTACTGTAAATAAGTCGTTCATAAATGAAATAACTGATGAGATAGCTGATAAAACAGCGTATTGTTGAGGAAATATGCAAATTGGATACAATACAAGTCCCAACAGGCAGCTGTAGTTTCACAGCTATATGGATGCAGTGACTCAGGAAATGGTGCACTGCGTTGGAACAGTGGATTCATGGAATCCATTGTGTCCCTCAACCTGGAAAGCAGCACCGTTCTGGACCCGCTGACGCCCACTCTGGAACCACTGTCATCCATTCTGAGTTCACTGTTGTCCAACAGCTCATTCTCATACACACAAACACCCCACACCTCAGGATGATGCGGCATTTCAGGTTGCCCTAACCTTTGGAGCTCCCACAGCTTGATGTGAGAAGTCTTTTTTTCCAAAAAAGACGTGTTCACTAAGCAGAGCAGAAGCATGTCAAATCCCTGCAAAGCTCATTTTAGGGGAGTCCTTTTGAGAACAACCTGACCAAGAAACGTAAGACAGAGTGGAGAGTGAGTTTGCCGAGGAGATTCAACTCACCTGGGAAACAGTCTGCAGCTTTATTAGGCCCAACCTGAGCCACCGCTAAGTAGCTTACAGACAATCATCACAATCATTAGTTGCATTATTCTTGTGTAAAATGTTTTGCTGAATTCAGTACTTAAAATGATCAGTTCTTTTTCAGTGTGCGTTTGGCACTTTAAAACAATATCAAACAACAGATAAGTGAGAGAGTGGAATAAAATGTCCGCTGAGTGTTATTTTAGAGACTTTTTGTGACTTTATTAGCGCACTAATAACCGACAAAGGCCTTGGATTTGTGTGAAATGGAAGGTTTAATAGTGGCACGAGACTAAATGGCTTCAGCATGATTTAGTACAGTATTATAGTAAATATTAGGCTACATTGTTGGGTCACAAAGAAATCATGTGGACTGAGGCAAATTCTAAGTTTAATTGTTGGAATACACAGTAAATGAGCAAATCAATTCATTGTAGTTTTAAAATATAAATATAAGATATTCAATATGAATATACCCCCCTTGATTGCAAGGATCAGAAACTTTCACAAATCACTGTTGGTAATATGCATCATAAGAGTATATTGGGTCCAGTAGATGAGAAGAGACAAGAAATTGATATTAAAATTACATTTGCCTTTGAAGTTGCCTGTTACACCTGCTGTGTGTTGTCAGGGATCATGAGAAACGACGTGGACCCATATTGATATTCAGTGACTGTTGCTTTAGAGCGCTACGCCCTGGTGTTGTTGCAAAGAAGCAAACAATAAAATGAAAACAGCAGCAGAGGGACATCAATCTTTCCTCGCAAATTTGAGTCGCTGAAAATGTTTCAAGGTGCTTTCAAAGTATCAGCAGTGGGCACAGAACCTCATTCGCTTTTAAAACAAGCAACAACAGACAAATCTCACACTTCAACTTCTCACATCAACCCTCAAAAAAGAAGAAGAAATATTTCATCTAAAAATATGTATTTTCCCCACACTGAAGGTGCGTGTCTATATGGAGCACATGGAGAGTAATTTATAAAAGAATGAGTAGAGACATTCTGCTCAATTTCATGCATCCTCAGGGCAGACGGGGGGCGGGCGCTGCTCAGTCCCATCTCGCATGGCTTTACTATCAAGTGCCCTGCATAAATCACACTTCACACTCTCATACCCCAGCTCCAATATTACTGTCTGAAAAGATAAAATCAATCAGAGGTGAATTATGGGAGGGCTGGAAATGGGACCCTAAACATGCCGCAAACAAACACATTAAAGATAGAATACAGGGTTGGACATGTAAAAGTGTATAGTGGGTGTCAACATGCAGAGGCAGAAGTCGTTGTCCAGCAGTGTAAGGCCGATTCTGCAAAAATAATGTTTGCATTCAGCTAAGAAACACACCGGAATTTTGCTCATATCGCCCATTTTAGAGTGTCTTTCATCATTATTACAAGAGCTCGACCGATAATGTCGACTGGCCAATAATATCGGCCGATATGAGCCTTTCACAGACATATCAGTTTTGGCATTTATGTTTACTGATATGCACTGATATGAAAACCTTTTTCAGAATAATAATGCAGACAATATGTGCATTTGTGTTTGCATTTGAGATAAAAGTTTGTTTATTTTCAGATTTTGGTTAAACTGTAAAATATCGAGCCCCAATTACATTTCTTTGTCATATGGGTTTGATAAGGGCATTTTAGGAATTATTGTCAATCTTTATATCGTATTCAGAAATGTTACGAAAAAAAAAAAAAATCAATATTGGCCAGGCTCTACTGTTTTGTTCAGCAGTCCCAGTTTGGAACGTCTTCAAAGAGAACAGCTTTACAGAAGTTCACATGTACAGTGGGGTCATATATCGACCGATATATAGCTATCAGAAATTCTTTATACCTTTATATCTGTATCGGCCCCCCAAAATCCATACCAGTCGGGCTCTGATTATTACACCATGACAGGATTTAGAAACCTTTAAGAGAGGAGTCAGAGTATGTGATGTTTGGAGTCCAGTGTTCTCTATTTTAGTAATAACTGAGCCTATTTTTGCTGACTCCTGTAATGACATCATTCGGCAAATAATAAGAATGAGTCTCAGTATGTGAATGACACGTGTCTTCAATCGTGTGAATCGAACAAAGTTCAATTCAGCCTTCCCTCCTCGTACAGCAGACTTGGTGTTACGTACAATCACCCACAGTTGTGATTTTAGATTATGTGATTGCATGAGTACAGAGATCTTCAACACTACAACAAACTTCATCTTCAGGTCTCAACTGCCTGGCTCTCCCCTCTCCAACGCAGTCAAGGCTGATGTCACAGGTTTCTTCCTGTTTAAAGATAATTATTTTTTCTCTCCACTATCGCCAAGTGCCTGCTCATTGTGGGAACTGCTGTGGTTTATCTCAATAATATTGTAAGGCCTCAACCTTGTGATGATGATGATGTCTGTTGCTGAAAAACAACTAAAATTGAATTGAACTGAATAATCTCTCCCTTCATTGAAGCTGAAATGAACCTTTGTGTCAGTTTCACTGCTGACGCGCGGTGGTGTTACCTGCGTCTCAGGGCTTTTCAGTCCTTTAATTTGAGTTCACTGACTCAATGTAGGAGAGTGAGGACGAGGGCTGCCCGCTAAGTAATGAAAGTGAAATTTAAAGGGGGCCATTAGGAGAAGGGTCAGGAGAAAAACGGCAGCATGTGGAGTGTCATTACACAGAGGTATATTTAATGGACCTGATAATGGAGCCACATTTTACGGAGGAACTCAAGCAGCAACACCCATATTAGCAATCCAAAGAGTCCGTCTACTCTGGGAACAACTGACCCCACGACGCAGTTCACAGGTGTTTAAAAATTCAATGATGCACACGTACTCAATTTGATTTCTTATTCAGAAAGTGTGCATGTATTGATTGTGCAAAGGCAAGGGCAGCATAACAGGGAGCCATAACTAAGGGACAGGAGGACATATACATACATATAATTATACTGTTCCCATCTGACTTGAAACTAACACTTGGTGACTCAATTGTGTGTCATAATAACACTGAATAAGGAAAACAAGTGGTTTACACTCGGACTTGTCTGCAGTCATGACTAGCGGCATGACTCACTTCTCGGCATCTGGCGGTGAAGTTGCACATTGCAACCAACGGAGTGCTCCTTGATAGGAAGTATAATAAAAAGCTCACTGAAGAAATGAAGTGAGCTTTTTGGTTTTGTTTCAGGTGAGTTCGCACTAAAGAATACATAATTATGGGAATTATATTCCTTTTCTGCTGACAGATCACTCTGAATCCTGCACACTGGACACTTAAACCCCGACACTTGACCATCCAACAGGGCACTCTACATCTACAGCACGAAAAGGCAAATGCTAGATTAACTGTCTAAATATGCCACAGCAGGTCATTAGCAGGAGTGTGTGAGGTGGAAACAGATATGTTATTGTCTTCTCCTCCAGCCTCCCGTGGGGGGGCATGGAGCTGGAGCAAGCTAGATAATACTGTCAGAGGTGGGGGGGGGGGGGGGGGGGCGTGAAGACAGCCACCTATTTTTCAATGTCCGCAACGCCTCTAGGTCGGCGAGGGTTAGGGTTAGGGTTAACCCTAAGGGGGGTTAACCCTAACCCTAACCCAGCTGCCAAAATATGGTCACGTTTTAATTTTAAGGTTCATAATTTGGCATGTTTATGTTTGTATAAATTGACAAAATAATTTTGTTACCTATTCCGGTGTCAAGTGTTTCCTCATGTCTCTCCCTACATATTCTATATTCTGCAAATTAACAGAAGCACTCAAGCTATAGCCTTACTAGTTAATATTATATGATACTGTACTCCGTTGGCAAGTTTTCCACACCGTCTTTGAAATCAATTCCATAAAAATGGCTAGTGTAACACATATAGGGAAGAAAAAGCCACAGAAGAAAAAAAACATCACAAGGCAACTGTCTAAAAATTCACATTACATAAAGGGGTCTAGGTGAATGAAAAAACCATAACGACTTCATCGCAAAAGCCCTGACAAAAAAGCATCTATGACAGATACAATGTGTACAATGGTAGACATTGATATTGAACACGGACCTTGGGTAGTTTGAGTGAATGAAAAAAAAATAAGGATGTAACCCTGAGAGGTAACGAATATGAATAAGTATCCAACCTTTTACAATTTTACTAATTTTTCTGACATGATTCACCACAGCAACCAAAGGTTGGATATAGGGGCTGCTGTTTTTAGCTGCACTTCTGCCCAAAGTTTGACAACACGGGGTTGTGTTGTCTTTGGCAGTGGTGGGACTGTGTTGCCATCACGACCGCAGCACTAGCAGGGATGAGAGGACGCATCGGGGTTGGATGTTTGCTACCTCTCGGCTGTTAGCTCAAACTTCAACACCACCTGTTCCCCACCGGCTGACAGGCATCAGGATTATCTCGCTCCCAGGTGACAGCTACTACATTAGTCAGACATTCGGTGTGGCACATTTATACTGTATCTAATAATCAAACTCAATAGATATATACACTGTGTTACAGTTTATGTTTTATTCTGTAGTTGTATCTCTATTACTAATGGTGAAACTCTCCTGCAGATATCTGGGAACACTGTGTGTTTCTAACACATACAGGCAAGAAATACATGTAAACAAGACAACTATTAAAAAATAAATATGTTTGGTATATTCACTTATTTTTCTTATAGTATCATATTTTTTTTATCTAGGCGTGTATTTTTCTTTATAGATCTCTATTTTCTGCTATCCACGTTGCTGCTGTGAAAACCCCAAATTCCCCGTTGTGGCAGGATTAAAGGAATATCTCATCTTATCTTACTGTAATTGCACTGAGAAACCGTGAGCACAAACTAGTGCAGTACAGAAGGTCAAATCAAGTTTAATGCTGAATCATGAAGCCAATCTGTAATGTGTGATGAACGTTTGAATTTTACAGTGACTTATTACTTATCGTGTATACTTATAGGTTACCTGGTGAACATTATCCCCACCTCAGTTGATATGGTGAACTTGTAAGCAAACAGGCCGTTATTTACTCATCTAGCAGCTTGTTGGCGGTCGTGTTTTGAAAAGGATGCTTTCTGTTCTGTTTGATTTCCGCCATTTCTGCTAAATGTTCCCATTCTCTTCACCGGCTATTCGAAAACTGTGTCTGTCCGTGGCTCGGTTGTGAGCAGGTAGCTGCTGAAGACTATAGAGTGGGAGCAGTATGAGTAAAGCAGAACCGTTTACACTCATTGCAAACTTGAGGGAGCTGCAGTCGGGTGATAATTCTCCGTAGGTTCATCACTATGAGCGTCACCGCTCTCACAGTGTCACATTTGATTTCACAGGGTCGCTTGGTTCATTATTATTATTATAAAAAAGTATTGATCATGGCCAAACACCCATGCACATCTAAAAGTGGCACAGTTTTCTCCGTCTGCAAGCTGCTGCGAACTAGGTGGTGCTAAAGATGGTTAGCTGACATGCCACAAAACCTGCTGCTGCTTTATCGGTTGATGTTCATCTTGCATTGCCGTTGTTGAGAAAATGGTTCAGTGCAGTGCACAGAGGTCAGGGAGCGGGACAGCTCACGCTACAGTGATGAGCACCGTGAAGAAAAAACAAGTGCAAGTAACATATAGCACTCTTCTAAAAGCATTCACTGTGGATACCCAAAAGCAAATGTTAAAAACTGTTTTCAATGCCTGTTAATCTGTCATTAATACCTGAAGCGTTAGACGTTTTGCGGTAGTAAAAGCAATAGTGTGGTGTTTATGTTTCCGCTTAGCGATGCCAAGAAATACTCAAAATTGTGGACAGTCTCTACCAGCTTAAGTATTATGCAACTGTGAGGTGCCACAGGGATTAAAGTGAGGCTAATCACCACTGATCTCTGCCTCCATTCCCTAAACATGCCCACCTCGAGTTGTCATGATTCAATAAAACGGTAAATAAAACCTCCATCCTGGGTGACTGATGTCAATGACTCTTTAAATGTGTGCATTAGCACAGCAGCAGCAGCAGCAGCCATGCATCAGCAGACATGCAGTTGGAACCAGTAAATTATGAATCTGATCAGTGTCATTTCTTATTTTTTATGATTGAAGCAAAATGGCTGAGACTGTCTTCGTAAATGATCCTGGAGCCTCCGCGGCAGCTTTAAGTACAGTGGGAAGCAGTCATCCATTCATTCATGTTGCAAAATATCAGCCCTTCTTGGTGACAAAATCTTTCATCCTTTCCTCATGAAGTGGACTTCACGGTGCCAATAAGACATTTTTGGCAAATGTAAATTGTTTGCAAGGTTCAAAGTCTCTTTCCACTGCCACAAACCTCCAAACGCCCCAAAAGATCTTCTACGGTAGCACAACAATGTGAACCTCATGGAAATAAGACCCTACCAACAATGAGCCCTCTGTGGCTGTGGAGGATGGTTCTACAATGGCTAAACAACAAGCACTGGATTGTAATCGTGGACAGACAACAACAGGCAACAAAGGACTAATGAAGCTTGTGGCTGCATGTGGCGGGTGAAATCCACATCCCCATGATTGACTCTGCGCCTGATCCCTCAGAAAAGAAAGGTCATCTGCAATTACCCTGACATTTACACAGGGGCAAACATGCAATGTCTGAATTCAGGGGAGAGAGGAAGCAACATTTACCGATTGTGTGGCGTGCAACAAATGAGTATTATGCTGAGTCGTGTAATAGAGTAAATTTTGAGTAATGAACCCAACACAGACAAAGACTAGTGAGTAATTTTAATTGGTGCAGTAGTGTGACAAGAAACAAACAAAAAGACAAACAGAAAAGTGACATCGGAAATACAGACATAATGGACAGACGTACAGACAGCAATAACATAAAGCAGTGTGGAATCTAGTAATTCTCATATAACAAAACTATATGATAATATGATATAATTCTGTAATCTGTTCCTGATGATATGTCCATGTGAGTGGCCTCTCTCTATGTCTCTCTCCGTCTCTCACTGTCTCCCTCGCACTCTCTTCCCCTGTTCTGTTCTTCCCTTCTCCAGTGTCTCCCCCCTCCCTACTCTACAAAAGCAGCAGAATTCAGAAACCCAAGTTGTGAAAGATCCAGCAATCTGTCAACGAGTCCAGTGGCCACGAGGCAGCTGAAATTGGACTTGGCTGGAACGGGATTGGAGGTCGAAAATTGATGGGGAGTGACACAAAGTGTCTAGAGGGGGGGACGTTTTTTAGATTGGCTCTCCCTCTACTGGGTGAGTGGGAGGGAATGATGGGGCGGGTACTCAAGTTTTGTCCGTTACTGGAGACAAAATCAATTAGCGGACTTATTTTTCCCAACAAATTATTTTTGTTGGGAAAAATTGGAGAGAAGCGCACCCCGAGCTACATTTCTCCATCAAAGATGAATAGGTGTATGCCCGTGACATCTTCTCCGCAGTCTGAACGCAAAGCCCATTGTGCCGCAGTTGTGCAGGACAAAGGAACAACCCAAATCAGGAATGTGTTAAATAAGATAGCAGTCGGGGTCAAGAATGTGAGCGGCAAGTGTTTTCATGAACACTCCACATCCTCCTGTTTGTTTTGGACTTGGCAACTCAGCCGTGGCCCTGCTTGAATAATTACATTCAAACAGATTCCCTCCATGAAGCCATTCAGAGATGCCACACTGGGTTAAAAGCTTAACCCCTCACAGCACTCCTTTGAATATTCCCAAAAGGCATGCTTGATTGGAGAGCACTCGTGCTGCTGTGATTAAGATTATTCTGCAGTTTTTTTAGGGGGGCTGGGGGAGCCAAATGCACATAAAAGTGAAAACTCACCGCACAGTGGATGCTCAGAGGGCAGCAGAGGAGCTCATCAAACACTGAACATTTACCTACGGCTAAATTCAATGCTGTACCACTGCATAACTATAAAACCTGTTTATTATTACTTCCAAAGAAAAAAGGCCAATTACGGATTAACATATTCATCACATTCATAAAGAAATACTATTTCTTTGACTCCCTCCATCTATGGTAGTTGCAACACATCTCATCCTGTAGTCCTCAGGTTCAGTCGCTATGTTTCCTTCTCAGTCAGAGCAGCAGCGACTCCTCCTCCAATCAAATCCATGGGAATCTGCATTGTTATTCCACAGAAAACTACATCCAAGAGCGCCTTCAGGCTAACGAGCCCCCATCCGACATGGTTCCATTTCTCCGTAGTGATTATGTCCCAGGGAGCACATGGATTTCATGGATTTATCCACAATGGTAGAAAAGTGACAAATATTGAAATATTCTATGTGCGCTGCAGTTTTATACCAAAGACGCAGTTTGTAGAAACAGTATATTTTAAGAGCTTAAACTTTTAAATTTTTTATGAGCATTTCAAACACAGAGATGCTCATTAAGGGAACACATTTTTATTCATGTGAAAAAATTCTCCTACACACACACACACAAACACAGAAAGCTATTTGTTCCTTGCACCCAAAATATTGAATGCAGATTAATGTTGCCCTTTGCAGGCGTATATACAAACAGCAGCCATTATCTGACCTTTCTTTCCTAAAGGAATCTGTTTGTATCAGCAGGAAAAAAAATCACTGGACTAACTGAATCTAAACTATGTTACACTCATAAACTTTGTCACTTAACCACAGGATATAATGTCCTACAAATATGTATACTTTCCATCATAACATTTTGTAAACTCTGCTGACATACATTTTACATTTACCAGATTTAAAACCTTGCTACAGCAGGATTGTGCAAAAAGTACTGAATCGATTTGCATCAAACTTGGTGGAGGGAAGAACCGATCACATTGTGGTGTGGACATGGTTTTAAAGTTGTGGATCTATGATAATGTTCTTTCACTCTGTGAAATAGGGCATTTTCATCAGTTTCTAACCATGTACTCAGTACATAATGGGCTCCACTGAGTGCCATTCCAGTGGAGCCAGCTGACTTCTCAAATCAGTCTGCAATTGAAACTGTAACACTGGCAAAAATGAAAGCGGACTTGAACTCCATGGTGAATTACACAATGCAAGCAAGTTTCAAAGATCTGCTCAATTAATTCTATATCATACAGAAATTAATGGAAACAAAAAAAACTAAACTAAACCCGGGTCCTTTTCTGCCACCGGTTGCCTGTGATTTGAGCTCATTCCAGTGGGATTTGAAGGTGCAAATTAGGTGATAAAAATCTGCCAGAACGGTAGCAAAGGCAAAATGTATCACATTCACATGCAGGCCCTCGTGCAAGTAAATGCACAGTTTAACATCTGTTCGTGCACTCCTGCAATCAGGGCAGGTTGCCAAGAAATACCTCATAGAGCCTTTCATCTCAAATGAGACGCTAGAATCATTAATAAAAGTCAGAGTGCGTGTCTGTCTTGCACACACACACGCACGCACACAAACTCATCTTTATGGACCATTGATAGCAAATTCATCAGTGGCTCATGACGGTAGCGACGGCTAAGCTCTGACTGATGAAGGCAGCCTGCAGTGTCTTCTCTGTCTGGAAGTGCTTTGCTCTGGATTAGCTAGTAAATTCTCATGAGCAGAATAATCTCCCTGTGTTGCCGGAGGAGATGACAGGGTCACGCCTGATGAAAACGAAACACACACACACACACACACACACACACACACACACACACACACACACACACACACACACACCCCCCTTGCCTGGGGGTACTTCATCTCAGAAATCTGACTCTAATATTCTGTTTTTAGTAGTCAGTGATGAGAGAGAGATTCAGGATGGATTTACAGTTTATTGATCAGCACACCGCTGCACTTATATACTGCATATATAAAGTAAAGACAGTGATGACATAAAAAAACTGAGCACATTCTCACATTTGAGAAGCAGGAACCGGCAAAGATGTTTGCTTGATGAGTGAGTAGCAATTAATCAACTGTATTCCGGCCACCATGTCCTTTCTCCTTGCGTGGCTACGCTTTCACTGAACAAATTGGTGGCCGTCGCCATTCATTTACATCCAAGGCATTCAAATGACGATGTCACTCGCAGCACGACTCCCTCCCCCTCCAGTCAGCCGGTGTCGATCAAGTAGACTCTGCTTTAACATCACGGAATCTGACATCCACATGCTGCCAAGCCTATTTCATGCTCCAGGTCCTTGGAGTAATGGAAGCTGAACTTGCGCAAAAGTGGGGATAGAACGGAGCTCGACAGCGAGCGAAACAAAACTGATCAGAGAGAAAGATAGGCAGTAATCTCAGCCGCATTCCGCCAATATCAGCGTCCACCGGCTTGAAACCCTCTCGCCTGTCTGTGGATGGTATCTGTCACACTGGCCGGGGCTTGCATTGCTGCTATCTGAGAAAAACAAACATGCAAACAGAACTGACTTTGGTCGTTTACTGTAACAAAAAAAATAAGCTTTTTCTAAATTTGGAAAGTAATTTTCTTTGGTGGACTGAGCTCGTTGCGCAGGTTTATAACAATTTTCATTTTCGGTGTTACATAACCAGGCCTCTGTCTCATCTTCACAGCCTATACTTGTGCCAAATTGACAGTAATCCGTCAAAAAAAAAAAAAAAGAAGGGAAAAAAAGCGTTTGTTTTTAAAGTCTGTCTCCCATCTATGACGCGGGAACCGCAAACAGTGAGATTACTGTCCCTCTGAGGCTGCAGATGGACAGATACATTGAACAGCTTTTCTTCGTCATGGACATTAGCAGCAGGGCTTCCATGGAACTGGTAGAGGTATTGCTCAGGCCATGATGGAGGGACGGTTGGATGGAAGATAATATGGCTAGTAGATATAGGCCCGGATGGATGAAGTCATTAAAATAACACTATAGGAGGGTGGAAACGAGCTAAAGTGGCAGCCCTTTCACAGAACTGATAATGAAGGTGGAGGCTGGCCACTTTCCTCCTCCATGATCGCCTTATTAGCACCGTTATATTTAATATCCTCCGGTATTTTTGTATTAGTAGGCAAATAAATGCTGCTCTAAAACACAATGAGTCCGCTCTAGGATATTGTAATTGCGGAAATGTCCACCGTTTGCTTATTTTATGAGATAACCAATTACTGTATGTGTACATTGCTGTCGGAGTTGGCGCCATAATGAATTGCTGCTCTACGAAGGTGGCTCCTCCAGCTGAAAGCCGCCGGCTGAGGGTTTTTTCTGGACAGTTTGTCCCCAACATGATGAGAATGTTAATTGGTTGCATCAGGCCTGGAGCTGCTATGGCCTGTGCTTGACTGTAAAGTCTGAGTATGCAATAGACACAATAAACAAGTTTTGTTTTGCGGAGAGATTTTTTTGTGAGTGTGTCCAGGGTCTTGTGCCAATACATTCTAATTCAACTCATTCATCCAGCCACATGGATGTACATGAGTGTCCATGCTTGTCAGACAGAGCAGGTATGAAGGGTATGTATGTGTCCATGTCGTAGACTGTATATAAAAATGGACAAGGTCACTGGGCCTAAGTAAAGTCAATGTCAAGTGCCTGAATCCTGTAATCCCCAAGTCAGTTAGTATAGAAGTTTAGGAAAAAATGACCAGATTTTTCACATTAGAGGTCACTTAACATTTTCCTGAGGAGTTTTTGGTCTCAACCTCTAGTTTCAAGTCTACTTCAATACAGTGTGATAGACGATAAAGCACAGTACGCATTGGGGCTTAGGCAGCGTGTGATTGACACTTGGTACCATCAAATGGGGGCATGTTGCAGGTGAACCTGGGCGTGCAGTGGATGAGCTCTCAGTCGGGCCGGTCCCCCGCTACTTCAAATATGGTTACTTCTGCTTTCAAAAACAAAGATGGCGCTTGTAAAAACTCTGACTCAAGGCTTTAAAACAGCAGATCACAAACCAACGGGTGGCCTCAGGTTTCTGTTCGGACATGACCTTTGTTGCAGAAGGCGTATGGTGCTGTTATTCATAGTAAAGGAAAGGCACGGTGTAATCATTGAAATTTCATCAAACCGTGAATGAGGTGGCTCCTGCCACCTGTGACGAATCCCTGCACTCCTTCAAATCCGCCAAACACACACTGTCAACTACAAATGTCAAGCCGTCACCTCAATGATGACAAATGAAAGTTATGGAGGTGCCAAAATAAACCGGGTGTTGTCCCCTTGAGAACTCTATACGATTCCAGGAAGTGAACTGTGTAGCTAACGGTTGTGGAGTTACATTTGTTCCCAGTTCGTTAAATCAGCGGGGGCCTCAGCTGAAAGCTTCAGTAAATAACGCTACGAGACTGAGAAAGTCTGTTGCTGCAAATGCGAGCTACCTGTTCAATGAATTACAGAGAGCGAGGTCGGTCATCCATCTGTGTGTATTTGGTGAGCTGAAGAGGACGAGTCGCTGCCTGAAATCGTCAGCCGGCAGTGGGATGAATTTGATTTGTGACAGCAGCCAAGTTCATCCGAGTTTTTGCTGTTGAGTAAATGTGAATCGGCACTGAGGTCTTCAAACAGAGAGCAAGATGGGTCATATTTGAGAATCCAATTAGTCCATCATCAATGAAACACAAACTTACTTCATGCTCTAAGAAAGGGGCGGCAAATCTGACTTTGCATGTCCGATGATTATTATGGCTTCACCACTGTTAACTCTGACTTTCTGACAGGCAGCTGATTATCTCTAACTCGCTCTAAATTGTCTTCTGTCCGCCACAATGGGAAGGAACCACCTAGCACCCAAGGGAGCCACTTACTGAATTCGGAAACATACAGCTATGAACAAACTCAGCCGTTCTTGCAATTACGCTGTGAAACTGTGCCTGGCGGAAACACGCACTACCACATAAAGGCGCTGTCTGACATGTGCACATATGAATGCATTCGGATGCACATAGGTGCAGGTACACACCCACATTCCTGAGCTGATCCGCGGTGGGTGTCCAGTCAGTCAGAAACCAACAGGCTGTCCAGTGGAAGCCAACGGCAGCTTCTGTTTCACAGTCTGCTTCACAGAAATCCTTAATCGTCTGGGTTAAACACACTCTGACATCATGTCACTCATCTGAAAATGCAACTTCCTCCCTGAGTGACAGCCAGGAGACACAGAGGAGCAATGTAATCTGATTAAGATGATGATTTTTGGGTGTCGACGCTTGACTGGCAGGCCTGGCGGGCCCGGGTGGAGCTGGGGTTTGAAGTGGATAAAACACAGAGAAGATCAAAACCTGAACATTTCTCAGTTATTCTGCTCGGAAATCAACAACAGCAGGTTTGATTATACATAATCGGTTGCCATGGCTGCGAGCAACAGTCGCTGCGTGACTAATAGGGTCCAATTCTGGCTTGCAAAAACAGACCACAAATTACCCAAGCGGTAATCACAGAGGCTGACATTGAAATGTGAGACAGAAAGGTGAGTAACTGAGCACAATTGCAAATAACAAAACCACACCTGAGGTAGTAAATAGCAGGCAAAGATAACCTCCACAGCCTGCAGGTGTTTGTTTTGCTTTCAAATCACCAATTGTGTCATCACTACGCCTTGACGTCGAGCTTGAAATATTAACAGAAAGCGCTCTGAAAAAAAACATGTAACACAGTTTGACCAGTTTGGAACTTGACCTGTTTGGAGAAAACGGGTCTAAACTGTTCAGCTATGTGAACTTTTGCCTTAGCGCTCGGGCCATTTTCAGTTCAAGGTTGAAGGGCAGGTGAGCTACCAGTATACAAATAACATGCAGGTATGTGGGAGCAAAACAGTTGAGCAGTAAGAGAACGATATTTGTTCTCACAATTGAATTTTTCAGCCGTTGCAATTCGATCCCTTCCAGATAAACTTGAAATCAGTCTGAAATCAGCTCGGCTGACGCAGCAAAAAATTCCTGTGTGACTGTGAAACGTGCGTTCAGGTTGAAAACTGCAGCCAACAACCGCAGACCTCAGTGTTTACTGTAGAAACAGAGCACAACACCTTGTTTACACAAAAACACTGTTCAAATGCCCGGGGCTGCGGTCTGACAAGTAGCAAAACTCCTTCGAAAGCTCGGAAGAATCGTATTTTTCAGTCTTTTGACTTTATAGGTCAAAGGTTAGATCCACACATTAGCAGCCATTTGTCTGCAGATGACAGAAAACACAGATCTCTACCAGTTCATTCTCTGCAAGTCAGCTGGGAAGGGCTTAAGCTAAGCTTACAACGAGGACGACTGACTGCATAGTAGTTACTTCATGGTGCACTCTCTGGCCCTGTGTTCATGAGGTCAGCGCGGGTCAAAGTCTCCCAACGGCTCGGCACCAAAACAGGTGACTGGGTGAACAATCAGATATGACACCTGCCAACACGTGAACATGTTGCTCTTCAAGATGAATAGTAGACAGATACTGGGCACATTTTCACTGGATGACTTTTTGAGAGTGAAGGATTGAAAGTCATTACATAATCAAGTCGCAGCAGAGCAAAGCGCAGCTGCTGCTCACGCTCAACTCACCAGACTTTCCCTGCTCGCCGTCAGACCTCATCCCCTCCTCTGAGGGGAGTTTTCCCGAGGATTCCAGGATCTGTCAGGTGTAAGTGCCGGAGACTTTCAGGGCAGACGCAAAGGAACGAAAAAATCCACAGCTCGCATTCAAACCATGACCGTTTGTGATTTATTGCCCCCTCCTAAAATCCCGCTCAGCTGACGCCAGAATATAAATCCAGGAGCTGCCGCTGTGTCTTTCCCTCTCTGAGCGTACCTGTTCCAGGACAACTCCCATGCGTCCAATGATACAGTACGGCCCCTCCCCCTCCACTCAAATGGTTTACTAGGTAGGGTGGGGGAGGAGCTCAGTGGGGCTGTCCTAATGATTTTCCCACATTACTCAAACATACACACACACACATACACCAATGAGAGGAGCCAAGGTGTGGGTTTACAGGAAGGCTGGTGTCGATGTGTGTGTTTGTGTGTGTGTGTGTGTAGTCCAACACCTGCAGGCTTCACAGCAACAGGTCTGCCAGCTGTTGACTTGCCTGAGGGTCCCAGTCACCTAATACCTTTAAAAAAACACTTATGGTAACATGAAACCTTGAGTGCTATTAAAATGGATAACGCTTATATTTTTGTGGGGTTTTCTCGCTCTTACCTGCATTTGTGCCTTTTCAACGTCAGTGAGGCCGGTAGTATTCTCTCTTATCGCTGTCAGTCCCACATTTTTGAGTAACTTGTACAATCTAAGGGAGTAAATTAAGAGCTTAGGCAACACATTAGTGGTTGGATTTAGAGCTACATCCATGGGATACACACAGCTTCTTTTTTTTATTGTAATAAACTGGATATGCCTACCTTTCTTTTTTAAAATCTATCTTCTAAATCCTTCTACATTTTAGTTTAATTACTGTACACTGTGATAATTTCTGTGGTTGGCATGGAAAGCAAGCAAACTGACTTGCAAAAAAACAGTTTTGTGGAGTGTGGAATTTTGTTCTCACAGTCTGCGTAGCTCTTGTTTTATTTCACCACTCTGCAATGACACGTTGTTTGAGGCAGGCGTGCGAGTGGAGGATTGATGATGTCCAAGTAGTTAGACAGAAAAAAGGCCCTAATTTTAAATAAACGCGATAAGCCCATCAATTAATTAAGATTTATTCATCTCCCTGCAAGGACAAAGATAAATCCTCCTTAAAATGAGCAGAATGATGAGTCAGACCATGTGACCAAGTGCACATTGACGGCAAAACAGCGGCAGAAAAAACTCATCAAAGACCAATACTGAATTTCATCTTGAAGTCAATGTCCTTTATAGTACAATATTCAGGTTGTGTGCTAACCAAAATATCACAAGTACTGTGTTGTGAATGAATACTAAATTTAATTAGTGTTGCATGGTATACTGTCATGGGAAAAGTACTGCAATACCATCTGTTAAAAACGAAACAATAACCAATTTTACTAGAATCAGTGAGTGTTTTAATAAGTGCCATATTTCGTACGAGTTGTGTTGATGTGCGACAGCAGGGAGGCGTGTGTGCAGTGCTCTGCTTTCACACCCCGCAGGCGCAGTGTGGTTGCCAACTGTGTTTAGCTTTCAAGGTTGCAACAAAACGGGAGGCATGGCTGCTGATGCAGGTGCTCATACTGACCGTCCTCAGCCTGTCAACATAACAGATGCAAGAAGCGAATTACAGCCGACAGTCAGGGCGAGGCCGAGGACACCACGGGGCCTGTCTGTAAAAGGTGTTTGAAACCTGAGCAGATCGATGGAGCCAACACGTCCAACTCGTCAAAGTATCTCAACGATTTCATGTGATGGATAAAATAATAACATCATGCTCCTCCCCTCAAACACAAGTAAAACAAGTGTGATGTAGTTTGTGAAAAGTTGAGCCCTTTTTTTTTTTACCTTTGGAGTCTGATGCGGGAGTTAAAGGCAAAAAAATGTGTTAAATTGATCTTTTTAGTTAAGTAACGAATGTGACAAAAATCTCAGTATGCAAACTTTACTAGCTGCTAAGAATCACATAAGATTTACTGCCAAAGAAATCTCATAGACACAGGTACAGGCAACATCAGTTAATGTCTATTCCGATAACTTTTATCTCATCAAATTCATAATTACAGTGTATGTTACTTTATATTTGCATGTGGGCCACGCAGCTATGCTACAGTGTCAGGAGCCCTTGCTGGTTCTCCTTGTGGCCAGAGTCCAAACTCTCTCAAGCTCCATTAATCAACAAGGCCACTTTAGACATAACCTCACAGAAATATTCTCTTAGAACCTGCTTCCATAACAATAAAGGCTGTGAAACATTCATTTAATTAAACTTGTGAATTTGGCTTCAATTTATCTGTTCATTAATCGACAATAATTAACTTATGATGCTTAATTACATGGCTCATTGGAGCCTCCATATAAATCCCCACTGACCAGACAAGCATGTTCTATTCAACTGTGAACACGGAGTTTCAAAAAGGTCAAAAGAACGAGCGGCTCATTGGTCAGTGTGTTCGCCCTTTTTCACGCAGAGTGGCTTTAAGGTCTATTGCTATTATTTTTAAAGTCAATCAAAACTGTGCTGGCTCCCCTGCAGTGACATTTGAGAATCATGCAGAGAACCGTCCCTCTCTCTAAAAAAAAACAGCAAAAGAAAATAATCTCTTGTCTTCTTTTGTGTCCACGCATAATGGCGAGCGTGGAAACCGAATACAGTCCACTCAAAGAGGTGCTTGTCGGCCACGCAGGCCTGTGCTCAACTGATACACACAGCAGATTAAAAGCATGGAGGTGCAGGCACAATATGCTGTTTATGCTTTTGTGAAACCGGTGGAGACTGTGAGGCTTTTGTGTTGTGAATGTGAGCGCATGGTGATTTCACTTCACGATAACACCCAAAGAACACTCGGCACAGAGCAGGGAAAGAGCTGCTCAGCGGTTTTGTACGACACAACTGCAATCCAGTCATTGATTTTTGTTGGAACTTATTTTTCTCCCATACAGTCACAAGGCCATTTCATGAAATGGTAGCAAACAACTTTTAATAGCAGTGAAGAGCAAGGCCGCAGCAGTTATAGTGGCTATAAAGGACATCATGTGATTCTGCCGAGAACCTAATGGCCTAAGATTACTTATCCAAGGATGAGATATGACTCAGCAAATTCCCCATCCTGGAGAGAGAGAGAGAGAAAAAAAAAAAGGAACTGAGAAAGAGAATCGGAGAAAATATATAATAGTGCCATTTATCATGTGAGGCTGTGGGTTGTAAAGGTATTTAAAGATCATATCATGCTGGTAAAAGTGTCTGGTGCAGTTCCTGAGAAATGATTGCAGGGCAGCTCCCCAAATACGGGACGACATGCGAGAAGGTAATTTTATGACAAAGAAGTAATGCTGGCAGGATCATAACTATCAGTCTGACATATACAAGGAATGTACACGGACCATCTTTTCTCGCTCAATAGATGGCCGACTACAACATATCAATTACACTATTCTTGTTCCAGACGTGTTGGGACATGCGAGCAGAGTGTAAGGACGACGAGGAAGTGGTGCAGCTGCAGCTCAGACACTTATGAAGATAAAGAGCTAATCTTCAGGTCTGTTGGGTTTCCTAATTAAAAGAATGTACTTGGCACACACAGACTATTTACACTGCATTAACATGGCATCAATTCACAGCGCAGGGACTGGGGGGGGATGGGGAATTCACCTTCTGGAACGTGTAGGTCTTGGAGTACGTGATCATGACACTGTAAAAAAACATTTACCTGTTTGAAGACATGTGGGTGAAATTGCTGGCGCTAACCTTGCTTCTCCTCGTGATGTAGCATCTCACACTAGCACACACACACATGCTTTTCTCTCAGTTGTGAGCCGCCAAGAGGTGATGGGCTAACGGCACAATCCCTTAAATGAAAATCAATGCCAGTCAGTCCACGCAATACCTCCACAGACAGCGGCTCCGCCGAGAGAAAGTTTTGCTCTTACTTTTTTTACTTGAGAAAGAGGTGTAAGTAAAACGCCAAGAGAAAGCGTAGAATGAATTCAACTATATACTTACTAATGCTTGCAATACAGCTGTGTGTGGGGCTCTTTTTATTGCCTCTCTTCAGCGCCACCTAACTGCCATTAGTTGCAATAAAGGACATCATCTCTTCATAACTTATACTGTTTTCCTGCTTCCATGATTTTTTCCCCCAAACTCTGCAACTTGAACTGCAAAAGCTGTGGGAAACAAGCCTGTGTGATAGATTAGCCAATGATTCACAAAGTGCAAAGTACTTTGAGAGAGAAAAAAAGCCTTAAAGGAAGAAAAGTAAGAATGGCATGAACAGGAATTTATTATCTCACAAAAAAATGCTGCAGTCACGTATTGGTAGGAGCAGAGTCTGGGTCACATGCAGCAGAAAACTGCCACTGCACTGTTCACTGCTGCTGGAGGCAGGTGTTTTCTGCTTTGTATGATTTACTTTTTTAGAAACAGACATACCATAAAATGAATGTCGTTATTATCTCTATGGCGGAACTGGGCCATTTAAAACACAAATAGCGCTTTTTAAAAAACTAAAGAACATGTTGTTGTTGGAGTGTCACAGATACTGAACCAGCAAGAAAATCAGTGGTGGAAATCATCTTATCTGTACACAAGTACAGATTTGATTTTTTACTATTAATAATATAAATATTGTATGTTTCAACATACAATATGATCAATGCAGAGCCATTTTGTTTGTCATTCTGTGGGTCCCCCACTGTGTGGCCTCACTTTGTCCATCTGAAATCAGTGTTAAGACAGAAAGAAAGACCACAAAGTCCAATGACTCCTGTGTTGGCACTTTTTTAGTTATGACACGTCGGTGCATACGAAACCTAAATGCACCACACATGGACAACTGCAGGGGTTTGACAAAGAAAGTTGCGGAGGTCCAACATTTGTTTTGACTTTCAAGAGATTGACATTTCATCTGTCGGAACCTTCCTCCCACCCAAACCTCTTGACTCCTTCACCTCAGGCAAAATACATAAAAATGGGAAGGGTGGGCCAAAGTTAAAGTGTCAACTAGAGATATTTTGTTTGGAATGGGACTGAAAGGTGTGCAACCGTATACTGTTGATCTACTGTCAATCTAAAAGGTACATACTGTATGTCTATGCACTCCGTCCTCTCAAATAGGTTTTCCTACTCATCTACTCATCTGGATTTCTTGGTCCACTCATCACTACTCCTGTGGATCCTATATTTATACTTTTCCATCTATTAAGCCAGAGCAGCTCCTTTGGGTGTCTTCTTCGTCAGCCTCTCCTTTTCTTCAACCTTCCAGCCTACATGGTCAGTAATCAGTGAAAAAGAACCACCGGTTGCCACTCAGCTCCCGTCCAGACCTTCCAGCTCAGGCAGCCACCGTCCCTCCCCACCATCACCTCCGCTGCCAATTCACTGGCACCAGACGCCGGCCCAGATTAGCTGCCCATGGGCCTTTTGAACAGCTATTTGGAGGGTAGGCAGAAGGTATTACAACCACTTGGGTGCGTGCCTCGTGCCAAGCCTCAAACCCAGCTGGAATTCAGAAATAGAAAATACACCTCTAGCAGCACATTGGCACAGTGCAGCACCAAGGTGTAAATTCAAGATCTAATGAGGTGTAGGTGTCGGGTGAAAGCTGTTTTTAGTACAGCAAAACAAACCCATACAAAACTCTCAGACTGGGTAAAATAAAATAAAAAACCTAGATTCTATTTGAGGTCTCGGTCCGATGAAGCCAACACAACACTTTATTAACAATAAGCAGTCGGTGAAACCTTGGAGAAGCCAAACGTCAACGGACACATCTCTCACTTTAGGTTACAGGGACGGCATCAATGATCCGAGCACAACACCCAAGGATATGAACTTCATAAACTTTCTCCATGTCTTTAAAACCTATGAACTGGATCAGCAATCTCCCTGCACAAGACTGAGTGAGCAGATCACACTTCTCAACCAGCAGAGCAGAGCTCCGTATCTAAATTTAGACTATAATGTCAAAAAGTTACATCTAACACTTTGCAGGGCTGATTCATTTCTATAAACCAAGGTTGTGTGAGATGTCACTGAATGGATTCTAAGGTGACAAGAGAATATTTGGAAAGGGCTCATTGAAGTGTGTGTCTCTGGGGGTTTCTCTGATGATGTATTGGCAAGTGTTTTGCACACACACGAACCTGCACATGATAAAAAGATTTGGGGGGGAAGAAACAAATAATATTTCCTTTCGGATGGCTGCACAAAATAAGCCTTCCTAATATAGACTCCATCAAAAATTAACTTTTTGACTCCATGACATTTGAGTCCTACTTGCCGGCGGTGCCCTTTTCAGTGAAGTAGTTAGAGAGTGGCAAGTGGAAAGCGAGCAAGGATAATTAGATGGCTCCTGTCTTTGTCAATTTGAACCTGCCTTTAGTGGCACAGAAAAACTCTGAATGTGGCAAAACAATTTCTGAGATCAGAGACCACATCTCTGATCCACAATGTGAAACTCATGTCACATGTCTGCCATGATTATGTCCACCGGTAGGTCTGTATTACTTGTCTCGTCCTCTTCTTTTCTTAGGCCCTATGAGCAGTATGATTCGAATATGTCAATACGCTGCAGGATTTCCATCACAGAGTGACCATGAGTAATATTCAAAAAAGCCCAACGACAACCACCAAGTCTGAGCATTTTCTGATAAGCGTGAATTACAGTGGAGAGGCCTGGATATTGTTGCTGGAGGCAATTTAAGTGCCACTCTCCCTATGCCTGTAAGAGGGCTTTGGTGGGGGCAGGCGTTTTGGAAAGTGTCAGCGCATGAGAAAAATGGAAGTGCTCAGCAGAGACCACTCGGCACATACACCTTCAGTCTTCATTGTTCTTTTGTTCACTTGTCTCTCTCTCTCTCTACTCCCACTTCTCTGTATGATTTTCTCTCATTAATCAGAACACGAACACACACACACGAACACACACACACGAACACACACACACACGAACACACACACACACACACACACACACACACACACACACACACTGCGTCCTTCTGCAATCTTTCACCTTGTCCTCCTCATGGAGCACTTCACCCCCCCAGTTTCTTCCTTTGCTTCCTGGGGGCTGTTTTTCCCAGACGCCCTGTTAGACTCCTTTCCACTGACCTTCCTATTTAAACTGGCCCACGTGCCAAGTTTCACCCAGGTGGTGACATCGCGGCCTGTAAATGTGCGGAAGCAGCACCTATCTTCCTAATAATGCAGTGCCTGCTGCTTACGATAGCTTCCCCTCTCCTCTCCTGTCTCTCTTGTTCCTCCTTTACCGCAGACCTGAGATGAAGTCGCTATTAAACGGAGTTGCTCCGTTGAGATGATAAACGGAGTTCTCATTCAGATGAGACTTTGTGGTGATATATGTGGCCTTAGCCATTGCAGAGGCTGTGAGGCTGCATGTGTGTGTGTGTGTTTGCTGGGTCTGCACATTTGTGCTGCACACATTTGTGTGCAGCAACCAGGAAATGAACGAGATCGTCTACGTGTCTACCTACGAAAGTAATTTTAATTTAAAAAATTTGCATGATCAAGTACAGTGTCTGCTCCCTTGACTTTGGTTTAAAAAAGGTACTTATTTAAGTTCAGATGACATTCACATGTAACTAAGGTTGTGGAACAGTCATGGATAGAAGACATTATAATCAGTAATAATGATCGTTGGTCATGAAAGGGGAAATGAACAGTGATCTGTCTGACCTCAGTCTATCACAAATTTTGTCACTCAATATACTCCTCCTTTGCTCCTGTCATATTAACTACAACTTCTAGGGGAAGACAGTCTCCATATTTAAAAAAAAACCTAGAAATATCAGAATAAGGAAAAAACCCCACAACAAAATAATAAAACTGAAGCTGCTAGAACCGCACAAAGTGAAAACTGTTCCAAAGTGTTTAAATGATAACATCAAAATATTAGAATATTACTGATTCATTCATAAGTAATTGTAACAACTTCATATACTGTTAGGTAGTTGAATATCACAATAGATAAATGTATGAACTGTATGTTGCAGACTGAAAAGTAACTTTAACTAAAGATTATTTTCTACTGAAATGTGTGTTTATTTTAACAGAAAACAGAAATACTTCAGTAAAGTACAAATAAGTTTAGATCCACCTCAGCAAACCAGTATAATACAAACAGTACAAGAACAACATAGTAACCATAAATTAGCCACAATTCCCTTTTTTTTTCTTCAAACATTGACGATCTGCGAGCTCTCTCACAACATGAACAGACACAGACAGGAGAGAGGAGAGAGCTGGCGGCCAAATAGACCCCGACGCAGACACACTAATGAGAAAAGGGACACTGGGGACCGCCTGGTGACACTGGATCCATACCGGAGCTGGCAGCCTTGCAGAAGTTAAAGCTTTATCCTGTAGTTACAGTACAGTAACTACTTTGATCACATCTACAAGACGCCAAGCCCTTCAAAACTTAAACGCTTGAGCGTTGGAACATGGAAACAGACAGCAGATAAACGTCTATACGTGTGTTTGTGTCGGGAGAGTTGATAACGTTAACGTGAGACTCATCTGACCACCGGGTCAGAAAAACAGTCTTGGAATGATTGAAAGTTTTTATCTGATGGTGGGATGCTTCATGGTGATGTGTGTGACTCAACATTGACAGCAGAATTATACACAGGGTAGATTATGTAGCAGGACAGTGGGAACTTCAAGGTGTCATGGATGAACTCAAGGAAATAACTTATTTGCAGGAGCAAATATGCACGTGTGTTCATACATTCTTGAATGCATGTGTATCAACTCCGTCTTACCCAAACATCTAGCATAAGTTCTGCCCCGGTGGCACTGAAGCAGAAAACCACAGAAGTGACCGGGTCTTACCTTTGTCCAGGGAGGCGTCCGGAGAGTTGAAGTCCATGAGACTGCTGATTTCATTCTTGTAGCTGAGGTCAGCTGCCGGTGGCTTCTGCCTCGGATGGGGAGAGGGATCTGGGAGAAAGACAAATGGCAAAAAGAGTTAACATAATATGTAGAAAATGATAAGGCTTGGAAAAAAAAGACACTGGAATCCATCAACGCTCTTGGAAATGAGATTCGAGCCCAAGCGTGTGTAGCAAGTGAGAATAGGAAATCATTTCAAAGAAACACAAAGAAGGGAATGTACCTCTTTGTTAAATATACAGTATCTCTCTCTCATTTACTGTTACCTTGACTTGTATTTCTGTGTGTGGGCGATGTTGAATCATGCAGGATTGACTTTGAAGTGTCCGGAGCTGTAAAATGTATTTTCGAACAATCAATACAATTACAATGAAGGCGGCAAAAGAACAAAATCGGAGCCAGAAAGAAAGCCTGTGTGAAAACCCAAGCTGCATAAAATGCGTGGTGCATTCAAGTCCTCAGTGTGAAATTTTCTGTGGATTACAATCTAACTAATGCGGCCTGTGCTGGACACAGATTGCATGAGGGCATTTGGGGAAACAAAATGATTAATGCGGCACAACACCGATCGGCTCCACACCATCCCTCTCGGTGCATAATGAACTCACTTACTTAGTCCTCACTCTTTAAACTGTACTTACTCCACAGGAGCTCGCCATTCATCAACTCAGCTACTGTCCCCAGGGAAAAGCGCGGATGCTTGGCCGGAGAAGAAGCATGAGCTTAAACACATTGCAGGCGCACAAACACAGTCGCCGCTTCGCTAGAACGCCTGAGATAAATATTAGCATTTTTATGACCAAAGTGTGATTTGATTTCTGGTGAGGTTCAGTGGTTTCTAATATAGTTTTTGGTTCCCACTAGCGGCACACGGTGAATGCATATCGACTGCACTGCTCCAGGTCAGCTCACATAAAAGTGACTGCTAAAATGACTGTGTCACTTCATCATGTGCAGTCCACTTCTCTCATTCATCCACAGATGCATGATGGTTTTTTCTGCAGGTGTTACAAATGTCACTTTTTAAGATATAGTAGTTTTTGGTGTGCACGTACACACACACACACACACACACACACACACACACACACACACACACACACACACACACACACACACACACACACACACACACACACACACACACACACACACACACACACACACACACACACACACACACACACACACACACACACACATTTTCATGAAAACTACATCTCTTCTTCTTCTCAACTCTTCCAGCTTTGCTCCTTTCTGGCTTTGTCCTCTTCCTCCTCTCCTCGTTCTTTCTGCCGCCACCACCCACCTATTAAGACGCTGTTACTGCCTGGATTATTTGCAGTAATTCGGCACAGATGTGTCTGGATGAAGGGCCTGAGGTCTGGGTGGGTGCCGTCATTACAGTGAGACTAGTCCTCACGCTTGTTGGACTGGCACAGCTGTCCTCACCTAAGGTGCATCGGGGCTGTTTTTGTTAAACATTTGCAACCCAACGTCTTGCAAAAATATAATTTTTCCTAACTTGCTCATGGTGCAGCCTTTGGCACCGGGAACACAGTTATTACCGTTCTATTTTGTTTTGATAATGCAAAAGATTCACAGTTCATACCCATCTGCCAGCTTTAAGCTGCTGCTACTGCTGCTGCTGCTGCCCAGCAGCCCGATGAAAAGATTTAATCTTCCCTGCATCGTGCCTTTGACAGGCCCTCATCAACATTTAGAAAGTTACCAAGGAAAATGGAAAGAGTACTGCGGGAAATAATGCAAAGTAAGTAAGTAAACCACAGCGTTTTCCTCGATGACAGCGGAAAAGCAGAGAGAGCCCGGGCGTGACTGGAGAGTCTGTTGGATCTAAAACATTATGTGAAAAACTTTGACAGTAAAGAACTTTGGCATTTTCATATATTTCGGGTTTTCCCATTTGATTCAGGACCTTCAAAAGAATTCTTTATAAAATACTGACTGCCTCATGGTTGTATCAAAAACATGCATCAAATGTGTAAATCTTGAAATAAATGAACTCATATTTCAGTGTCACCCGTCTTCTCATCGGCACCTGTTAATGCTGCCGGCACTTGAATAATACCCCATCTCATCAACGTGGCGGGAAATGAAATAATCCAACCGATACTTATTTGTAAGCAGTCGTTGCCAAATGTTGATACGTTGGCTGATAATCCTGTTACCATAGTGTTGCATCGTTATCGTCCCAGAGTTCATTTTAATTTGGAAACTATGCACATTCGGTTTAATAAATTTGGAGAGATGGTATTTTTTCTAGGCAGCAGTCCTACTTTGTCATTTACGCTGTTACATTTTTACATTTCTTACACTGAAATCTGAACCACGCAGGTTTAAAAGGTTTAAAATTTTTGTTTAGTAGTACACTAACTGGATATTCTTTAAGAGTTATGTGTGAGGAGAGACAAAAGTCAGGCTACTGTTCTCATTATTGTTTCAGCTTTCACCGTCATATTTATTTTCCGTGGGTCACTGTTTATATTATTTATTTTATATTATTTTATATTTCCATAATTTCCAAGTGTCTCATATTGATCTTGTTATTTATCTTAGTTTAGGAAAGTCAAATAAACACTGCAGGTAGTGGTAAAAAGACAGAAGCTGGGAAAATATGAAATATCAGGGGCTGATAATGTAGAGGACTTCCTGCTACATACTGAACCTTGAGTGAGAGTGAAGCTTTCCATAAACTTTTACTTATGAATAATTAATAGATAATTTCTTGTCTCTGTTTCCGTCCTTTGTCTGTACTGACATCCTTTTTCTCACATGCCAGCAGGAGTATTATCTGACAAAGACACTGTCATATTCTTCTCAATGTAAGTGGATATCTGCCACAGAGTTAAGGAACATAAGACAATTTCAGCGTTGCATAAAATGCAGAATGTATAATATTTTAGATAGCATACAATGTAATTCAACATAGAGAGGGAACTTTAGAAATACAGCTCTAATCTTTTGTCCCTATTTAATGGAAATTCATAAAATCTGAAATCCAGGAAATAACATCTGCGGCTGCCCTGTGGAAAACAATTGGACGTTCACATCACTTTGATCAGTTCTGTCTTTACTGTTTCCTCAACTTCAACCTGTATTTGGTTTTTGTCTGCGTGGAAAAGTTTATGGACACATAAGTGAAGGGATCAATTGTAATACTCTTGCAGGCAATTAACTGCACTGCAGCAGAAATATTTTTTTCAAAAACATCAATAAGAATTTATCACTCATATTTAATGGCTTGGTTCCATTCTCCTCACCATCAAACGTTCCCAATAATGAATGGCTAAACCAGCCGAGAATACAACTGAGGTGAAAAACAGTAATTCTGCTGCGAAGAAATAAATGATGATCTGACCCGGAAGAGTGAAACAACTGCTGTACCTCACGTGGCTTGTTAATCACGTAATCATCCTAATCATTTCATTCATTTGTCAGACAGTTGTTATGGACTCACTGTGGCTCCTTCATGGTGTACGGTAAGGGAACCTTTTAAACTATCTGACACAACCAATGAGATCGTGCGAATATCTTGCAGCTTTTAACCAGGAGTGTCGAGGCAAAAAGTATGCACAATTTGAACTTTTTCCTTGCACAACTGCTACCATCACTTTTTGTGCACACAACCACAATGACTGCGTGAAAACGTGTGGCTGTTCTGAAGACTTTATCTTTTCACCATGCCTTGACAACATGTCGAAAGACTTCTCTCATTTAAAGCAGACTGAGGGCGTCAGTCCTGCTGTTGTGTGTAAAGTCTAGATATACAGAGATGCTGTGTGCAGTTCTGGTATCATTTCCTGACAATGTGCACTTATCTGAACTATGAATACTTCCTCGTGTGTTTCTATTGGGTCCAAAATCATTATTGCAACAGGACTATCTGACAGCCAAAGGTGAAAGTGTGATAGTAAAAATAAACTGTGATTTGGGATTTAGCTTCCATACAAAAAAGACCTAAAAAGCCTTGACCAGAGACTCAACTGTCCACTGTACACAACTTTACTTTGGGGCCACAAACATTCCATGTTTCTAAATGGACTTGACTGGAGTTCATGAAGTGACGCCAATGCAGAAGAGCCTGAAACCTGTATTCCTCAAATGACCGACAAGAAATCTATGAGAAAATGGCCCTTGTCCTTACTTGATTTATAACATCAGTAAACATTTTCCTGAGGAGTTTACGGTCGCAATCTCAAAGACCACGTTGCCCACTCCCTATCAAAGAGGATGACACTGAATGGAATAGCCTCATGTACAATCAACCGTGGCATTTCAACCATCATTTGTATCATAATGTAGTCATCAGTCACAGCACAGCTCACACTACAGGATTTGGGCTCTGGGACATGTACCAGATATTTAGCCCCCAAGATATCTGGCAGATGTCGGCGAGGCATCGGCCATCGTCTCCTTGAAGACCTTGGTATCCATAGAGAGCAGGAGGAGGACTCCTGTGCTCTTTTAAGAAATAGAATGATTGCGTAAAGCCAGCACTTTTCAATCAGGTATTGTACTAGTACATAGTACTCTTTACATACGCAGAGTTAACAGGTTTGTGGAGATTATGTAGAGGTGATTCTCAGTTTTAAAGAGCTGAACTCTATGTGGTGATGATATAAAACTTCCCATACTGTCATACTCTTGTGTTTGAGTGTTCCGACAGTCCTAAAGGGAAGATCGAGAGGAATTACTAGTCGTCAAGGTCCAACAGCTTTCTCTCTCTCTCTCCCCGTTTCTCCCATTCCTGTCACCACCCCTCTCCCATGAGCCCTCTCTTCATCCTTAGCCGACTGACTCTGACGCTCCACTGTCACCTCTTCTTCCTCCCTCCTCATTTTAGATTCTTCCTCCTTTACCGTTTAATGGGGTTCCCCGAGCTCTCCTCTCTTCCGAGCATGCCATATTTTATCTGCTGGCACAGCGCAGGAAGAAAGCCGACGGCTGAAACAAAAGGAGGCCCTAATGAGTAGTGGAGGTGATTAAGGAATGAATAGACACCGTCGCCGGAACCTTCACCGAGCCATTCGTGTTCCCCAACTCGGTCTGCAATCTGCAGATAGGCGCTGCCTCTCTTTTCTTATGTCTGCCACTGGTCTTTAATTGGACTGCCATTCTCCGGTCCGAGGGCTGCCGGACTCGTGATAAAGCTCGCATATTTATGCATTAATCACCACCAGCCAGGAAAGGCCTTTACCCCCTTGCATCCCCGGCCTAAAGACCCCAATTCAAGGTGTCCTATAAATATCCTGCAGATAAATGAAACTAATCAAACAGGGGGGGTTGGGAGCCAGTGCTTAACGTTTGGCTGCCCATGCTAATCATCCCTGATCTCCACTTTTTGTAAGTTCACAGTGTCAGGAAAGGCTGCTGGATGTTCCAGGCAGGCCACTGAAAGGAAATATGTAGGCTGGGAATATTATTAGTTGATGTAAGGACTTGGGAGAAAATGAGCATCTCCCTGGGAGACTAGACTGAGGAGGAGCAAGCTTTTGTTCGCACGTGAATGTCATTTTTACAGTGTCCATCAGAGGACGGAACACATCTCCAAGTATGTTGTAGAATGAAAAAATGACCCATTTGCTCAGCTCCTTGACAAACCAGTGGCAGGTTTCCTGCAAGAGCTACAGCTTTAAATTGACCCAAGCCACTTCAACACCTTAGTTGTGAAGCACTCTGGGAAATGTCAGAGCTGCGCGACTGCTCATATCAGGAAGCTGAATAGAAATGAAAATTGATGCATTTGGAGCTGATCTGACTCTGCTTTTAAATAAAATAATAATAATTATACAACTATCTCCAGTATATGTTGTTATCTTGACTGAAACTCTACAAGTCTCTTTATGTGTTTATATTTCTGAGAGATTAGAAGTGGACATTTTTTTTACATGTAAATCTCACTGTTAATTGTTTTTTACATACTGTTGTTGATTGATTAATTGATTGACAGTTTTTATGTATGGAGATCCACAGAGTGGCAGGATGATGAAAAGTCATGGGAATGTATTAACATAACACAATGTGGGTTGTCAGTCATAGATCAACCATAATTACTGCACAATATGATGTTGGAAAATTTAGAGTCGTCTTTAAAAATGTCTGCTGTTTTGATTTGAAAGTTTGATGCCATGCTCATCTATATAAATAAAATGTATTATCATTATCTCTGTCCCTGAAGCCAACAATCGTACGTTTATCTCTAAAAGGTTTATACTAATCTCATAACTGACATAATACAGAATTAATTATATTCTGAAAAGAGTCTACCAGTATTGACAAAATTCACCTTGGCACTTTTAGTTGCAACACATTACTCAAACCAACTCTGTGTTAATAGAAAATTGAGAATCTGTGCAAACTTAATAGACTAATTTGAAATTGGCCTTGAAAAGGAATATGAAGATATTTTGTTAATTATACCTCAATGCAATTATGCAAAAACAACCCTAGGAGGTCGAATTGAAAATAGATTTTCATCTTCAGCTTCCCTCAATTTGTTCAGTATCAATTTAATAAATTGGAACTATATCAAATATGATTCATGAGCAGAATTTAACAAGAATTATGAGTCAAAGGCAGGGTGAAATTATAGTGGTGTTGTATTCTCCAAAGGACCTTGGGAAGCTGTTGATCTTCTCTCATTTTACACAGGCAAAGCACGATAAACAACAAAACTGTGTATTATTTAAGGCTTTTCTTTTAGTGCTTAAGTTATTAAAAGAGTGTTTCACAATGAAACGTTTAGAGTGATGTGAAATCCCGTAAACAGTCCTATTCTTAAAACTCAATCAGTCTTCATCCAACAATAAGGACTAATAAACGTATTCGAAGGAACGGAAACCTCTTTGTGATACTGCTGCTCCTTTGAGAACTACTTGAGGCGGATTTTGCTGTGAAAACATCAAAGGACAGATGTCCACATACAAAAGCATGTGTCACATGGAAAAGGGCACAGCATGGAAACGGGAATGTGCTCTAAGGCCAAGTGCGCCAGCAAATGGAAGTGGACAGACAGAAGGAAGTGAGCAAGAGATTAAATGAGAGAAGAAGTGTCGATGAGAGTGTGAGAAACAGGAAAAGAGGGACAGGAGGAGAAATTCTAGGAAGCACAAAGACGCATGGCAAAAAAATCAGGTAGGGCCAAGGGTAAGAGGGAAAGGTGTCAGGAAATAAGGGACACGTATGATGGTGTTTCCATCTCCTCCATCAGAAAAAAACACTTTTCAATAAACTGCAGTTTATTTTGTGCCAGAGCATTTTTCAAATGTTTATCTAAACAATGAAAACAACCCCTATTTAAGTACGAAGCATGTTGTCTGAGCTGCTCCAGTTGTAATTTGCCCACACAAAGACACAAACGCACACAAAACTACATTTGGCCCCCAAAAAAAGAAAAATCGCCCGCTCTTCCCAAACTCATTTCAGGGAGTAATAACTCTTCTCTCCCTCTCTGATGGGAGCCAATCATCTGAGGCCACTCTCCGTTTTCCACTTTCTCCTCTCACTCTGAAACTCACTCACACCTAAAAAATACACATCTCTGTTTCCTCACTTGCTCTTTCATGTGCGGACTACAGATCGCTTCTCTCACACCATGCTCTTCTCCGGAGCAACGATTCCCCCATTCCCACCTCCGAATCTCAGCTCCTGCACATTCGGTCCTCCTCATCCACTTTCCTCAGCTCTCTCTCTCTCTCTCTCGCTGTTTGCCTCCATGTCTGTCAGCTCTCTGTCACTCTCATGCTCACTGCATTTGTCTTTTTCAAATGTGAGATATCATAATGGGGAAAAAATAGAGCAGACCGAACCACACAGGCTTGTGGGAGGCCATTCCTAATTCTTCTCTTCCCTCTGCCTCAGTGACACACACACACACACACACACACACACACACACACACACACACACACACACACACACACACACACACACACACACACACACACACACACACACACACACACACACACACACACACACACACACACACACACACACACACACACACACACACACACGCAAACTGTTTTGCTGTTTATCTCCAACATTTAACACTCCCAGGGACAATAGTGGCGACAACCTGATATGTGAACAAGACAAGAACAGAAAAGCTGGCAAATTGATGGTCTCTGTAATGTGTGTGCCTTTTATTCATGATGTTCACAATTATGTGCAGACACTCTGTGGTTAAAGTGGAGGCAGCATTTGTGGATTCTTCCGTGGCTTGTGACACTGTTGCTCCTGACAACCACATCCCCTTTGTTTCTGCTCGTGCAGCATCCAACACGGTGTCCATTAAGTGGCCCTCATCTCTGAAATGACTGTGGCGTTTGCACGAAAAAACACGTGCATTGTCCCATAAAAGGCAGAGTAAACGGACGCGAAGGAGGTCTGAGCTTTTATTCAGGAATTGGTAGGTGGAATCAAAAGGCAATTTTTTTTTTTTTTTTATTAAAATCTAAACAGGTCAATACAGGGATGACTAAAGGTTTAAGTCATTAAGACTATTTCATTTCAAATTTTCTTTTCCTTTTGGTTACTTTGTGGTCCTTGGAATTTTTTTGATTTAGTCTTCAGTTCTGTGATTCAATGCGAAAAGGAACATTTGCTCGTCTGAACTTTGGCTCGATGGCTCAATAAAACTATAAAAATAAATCAGGTTGTTATCCAGCATAACAGAATCTACATTATGTAGCAAAGTCATCGTGGCGTTGTCCACAGATGTCTTGGATTCTGCTCCGCCTGCCCAGTGCTCTCAGTTTTTTTTTATTATTACTGTAGGTGAAGGACGCCAGGAGAGGGCAGTGACAGCTGGAGAACTCCCAGGAAAACTGGGTTGGCAGTGTCTCCGTCTTCTCCCCACTGATGTGGCCGAGTCCTTGGCAGGAGGATGTGATGCCATATTGAAGACATTAAACTGCCTGCTGTTTATTTTCTCTCAAAGCTAACCCATTAAACTGGCGTTGATGGTTGAAGATTCATGCACATTGGGAATTTTACACTTCTGTACATTGTTACTATAAATGTGTATATTGAGTCAAAAGGAATTATGTTGTTCATTCATTTATTTGACCTATAATGCTCTGTATGTCACATGTTTTGAACAGTGCATAAAGATATGGAACTTATGACTCTGTTGCTCCTTAAAGGTCACAGGTCACAACAAAGTAGTGTCGGTGGAGTTGGGTTTACTGTGTTCCTGAATTCAGCTCATCTGCTCGTGGCTTTGCAAAAGGAGAAAAAAACTACAATCAAAAAACGAAAGAAGCTTGGCTCAGAATGAGAAATAATCGAGTGGGATTTTGGCAACTTCGTCTTCGCTGTGAGTGATGCATTTAGTCAATATGAAGAACAACAGTATGCACTCAGGCATTGGATTTTTCTTTTCCAATTAAGTCTGTGGAAAGCAACGCAGGAGTTTGCCCATTCAGAGATTATTATGTCTGAGTGTGTGTTTGTGCTGATGATGGATGTCCACGTACGTGGCATCACGTCACGGCGTTGCTCGGGAAGCGGCTACAAATGTGCCCAATTATAAGACAACAACGTGAAAACTGACAAGGAACGGATGAAAAGGAGAGAGAGAGAGCAAAGCCAGAGAAGAGAGTAGAACAGAAAGTTGTGAATGTGATAAGATTTACTGAAAACTGCCCTGGTGGTTTTAATTTGACTAAGGTGTATTTTCAGGTGTTATTTTAAAATATTTTCATAGGTCTGTTCACCTCGCTGTGCAACAAAATGGTCATTCTGTCTTTATATATGGCTGCATCAATTATATCCGTATGAAATGGATCAAAACTAACAACGTTTGTCTCGCAGAGGTAACGTCGAGTCACAGAAACATCTCTGTGCTTTGCTTTAAACTTCATAAAACTGTGGCAATATGTAAAGAGTTATGACAAAGGTCTGTCCATACTCCTCTCAAAAAATTTCCTTCATGAACAGCATCAGTTATTTATTTATTCTCATAAATACCTGGGTGAATTTCATTCCTTTCCGTCACCAATGGCAGAAACAAAAGTGCAAAACAAAATGTCGACACCATGGAACTTCAGCGTTGCAAAAAGAAAAGAAATTGCACAGCGCTGAGTCTTACAGTCTAATTTAAATTATTTGGAATTGTTAAATGGTTACGGAAATTTATCTTGGATACATGGACGCATTCTGTGTCCAGATGCACATCAAATTGGTGTCGGAGAGGAAGGAAGGAAGGAAGCACACCCCCTCCTCCAGAGAGAGCAACGCTGTGCAGAGAGAACAAATCGAACATGTTACCATTGGTCCATGAAGCTCACGGAGCATGACGGTGCCCAGTGCTACACTACTTAATTCAATATCTCAGACTGCAAAACAATTTGATAGTAATGCATCGCTTACTCCCCACTTCAAGGCCAACCGACTGTCAGGCATAGACTTCGACGGGGCTCTGGGGCATGTTACACACCGAGTGCAGATCTTTTCGCGACACAGCACTCAGTCGTCTGGGGGAGAATCCCGCACCATGACTATCAAATGATGATCGTCGTATTCCCTCAGAGCTCTGCAGGACATGACACATGTACAGAGCATCAAACTACTCTTGTCTCTCTTGCCACACCACAAATTTTTCATGCAGCGTATGTGTAAAAAAAAAAAGAAAAGGTTCATATTGTTGCTAGAACGAACTAGATGGGGACCACATTAATAAGCAGTACCATCCAGCTTGTATGTATTGAATATGATGCTGGTTAATTCATGATCAAGAACTTTAAGTCACATCTCACGATATGTGAAGTTAATAAATGTTGTATAATCGAAGAAATACTAAAAATGGTGTTCAGTGGCTGAACTTTTAAACTCCTTTTATCATTGACAATTCTCTATCTCTGACCTCAAACTACTACACGTGTCTTATGGAGTTTTTCCGACAGGTGACAGCTGTATCGGGAGTGAAAACATGTCCACACTCATACAAAGAGTCTGCATCCAATTCAAGCTTTTAAATGAGGAGAGAGAATAAAAACAAACGACCTACAGTAACGTGTCACTTTGACCTTTCTTCAGCTTCAACATTCCCTTCAATGAGATAAAATATACGCAAATGTAGAAAAACTGCTGAAGACAGGGGAGGGTGAGTCAAGGGGTTTAACTGCCCAGACGGGGGTTGGGAATCGTGGGTGGGGGAGGCAAGCGGACAAGTTCCTCCGCCATCAACAGATACAGCTGAGGGTGGGTTCAACAAGCCACTTAACCCCCTCGCTTTTTCCAGTGGAGTGGACTCCACTGCTAAACCGCAGATAGCTGAGGAAGCACTGGACCTGTCCCAGATGCTTGTGGAGGTGGACAAGTGTGTGGGGGTGGGGAGCAGAGTGAGGCCCGGAACACAACACGTGTGCTTATTAACTTTATCGGGATGAAAAATAAAGAGAAGGGCAAGTATATGTATGTATTTCTTTTTTCTTTCCTCTTTACTTTTGACCTTATTTATTTTCCTCTGATTTATTTCATATTAATATTATTTGACTGTAAATAACACGCTCATACATTACCACTGCAGTGCTGCCTGTTTTCCCAAATGCTTTTGGTGACAAAACAATCACTGGGCTATGCTGAAAACCCTTCTAAATTCATCAACACGCCCCAAAAAATACAGACCCAAAAAGGTCAGTATGTCCCATAGGCCATATGTCGTGCTGGCCATGCTATAAATTGTTTGACTTGAAACTATAAGAAAGATGAATGATCTGGGTCATGGATATATAAAACTGTCCTGTCAGATTTAAAACAGAGAGTAACTCGGCTGTCTCATTCTGCCTTTTGTCTCCTGACTCACTGTCACACACTGCATAAATAATGACTCCAAAAAGTGTCTTTAAAGTTTGGCATGACCACGCAGCATCCCCAGATGCTGGTGTGATGGCCGTTAGGTTTTATAAAACCTAACTAACCCTCTTCATCACTTCACCTAAGCACTCAGCAGGAGCAGGAGTAGCAGCAGCATTCAGGTGTGCCGGCATTATCGATTGGCTAATGGGGAAAAGGAGGAAAGTGGATGAGACTGGATGGGAGAACTCAGCAGGGGGACATTGGGCTGAGCAACAGTCAGCACCAATCAGCACAAGGGCTTCAGCAGCGTCTCCTCCATGATGGATCAGAACACACACACACACACACACACACACACACACACACACACACACACACACACACACACACACACACACACACACACACACACACACACACACACACACACACACACACACACACACACACACACACACACACATCATCATCATCATTCAGAGAAATCTTTACATTGAGACAATAAATGCACCTCAAACCTTTTCTGTTTCAAAATCACAGAATCGGCCAATTTGAACTTTTATCGAAAAATAATGTTAAGATCATGACCATTCCTTTGAAGTTGCTCCCAGTAAATCATATTGTGCCAATATGTGTAAAAAAAAAAGCAACTTTCACTTGAACAAACCACTTTTTGCGACTCAGACTAAAGTGAAAGGCGCAATCACTTTGCACTCCATTATCAAAACAAATACTACCAATCAATTGCTACATTACCAACCAGTGCATTTCTCTGCTGTTTGTATGAAAGCAACCAAAGGGTAAAGAAGTTTGCACCCCCAAATTGACGCCTCCCCTCTGGAAAGGCGGTTCGGAAAAAAACGAAAAAGTGCAACTTTTTCTGCTTTCAGGGAATAGACGAGGGCGTCTGGGTCACTGCAGGTCGGTGGCTAACAAGCTCCTAAGAGACATATTGGTTGGGGGTTGGCACTGGAGCGGTCACATTAGTCAATGTGCCATGAGAGAACGGAGTGGAAAACTCAGTGGCTGTAAAAAATCTTTTCCTTCTAGGAAGACGAATTTACGACAAGGCCGAGCATTAACCCCAAAACTCTAGCACACCCACCGTCCCTGATACAATCCTTAGACAGATAATAATAATATCTTAGTGCAAGTGCAAAGGAGTAATGACATCCAGAGGGGAAACATATGCAGAATGTGCATGTTTCGTCTTGTTATACATAGCAACGGCATGGCTGTAGGCCTCAGACCTCATAAATCGTAAATCGATTACAGTGACGAAAAATGTCACTCTCAACCCAGATCAAACAAGCCTTCGTATCCACTTCTCTGGTTTGAAAAGGTAAACAGTGCCTTGATCCACGAAGCACATCCTCTACAGCTCAGAGGCCTGAAATTTGGAGGTGACATCATCATCGCTGGCGTAAATGGCAAATGTAGGTTAACAGTTTGAGCGAAGGGTTTTTTTGTCACGTGTGATTGATCAGAGAACAAACACTACATTTGGGAGCTGTGGGATCATTAGGACTACAGACACCAAGCTCAAATGCCCTAAACACATGAATGAATACATAGTATTGTAATAGATACACATGTTGGGACATGATTCAATATTATCACCTATAATTTTCATCTGAATCATACTGTGCTGACAAAAGCCATCTGTTAATGTTTTGCAAAAAATTGTAAGAAGGAAATTTAGTTTAATTGAAGTTCTTTTTTAACACACTGCACGTGTATGGCTAATGTATTAGACCTGTATGATAACAGCCACTACGGAGATCCCTTAGCGGATATGATTTAAAAATCCCTTGGTTAAAATGTCACAGAAGAGCCACCAGTGCACACATTAATGGGTCTCCGTGTGTCAACAACTGCGTGAGTGTGACAATTTGACTGCCTTAACTAACGCAGTAAAAATGCTCATCCTGTCATGCCATCCGGGGGTCGGAGATAGAGGAGAGAGAGGAAAACAGGCACAATAAAATCAACTAATTCTGTAATCTAAACCAGAACACACTTGAAAATGAAGAGGAAAAAAAAATGCACCTGTGGAAAATTAAACAAGGACTGAGATACATTTTTCACTGGTTGATGAATATTTCTTTAATCCTTGTTTACACTCTGCGGTTATAGTCGTTGAATTCATAATGAAAAACAGATACAGGAAGTTTATTAATCCAAGATAGATAATTATCCTCTCTGTTGCCCCATTAATGTTATTAATGACACAAAAGCTTCATTCTGGTAATAAGTATGTGTCTCTAAAGACACGCGTTACCGAGGGTGAAGTCATTAACGGGGAGAGGTGTCATTTACAAGCGACTGAGACCAGGCAATTCGTGACCGTTGCCTGGGAAGTAAAGAAATTAGATTATTAGCTGCATGCATGAGGGCATACATCACACACCAGCATGCACAGGTGAATAATGTAATGTGGCACTGTCTGGTTGGCTTGAACATCAGGCAAAACATTCACAACACTTATGCAAGTGTGTGTGTAACCATCACACACACACATCCCTAAGTCAAAGAATGTTCAAAAGACACAAAAGAAGATATTTCTTCCAGGCACAACTTCAAACAAAACAAACCGCCATTCACACATAGGAATTCATGTCTGGTTTCCCACTGACGACATCACAAAATGGGCCTAATTGTCGTCAGATGGCGGCGTCTTCACTATTTCCTGTCAGTTTTTCCCCCCCATATTCTACGATATGCCTTTTCCCCCACTTACAGATAGCCGCCGACAGGCTTCGCAGCCGAGGACTCTGCCGGCGAGCTCGGTGATGTAAGCTGTCACTCCATGTGTTGCTAAGCAAAGAGGTGGAGGGAGTTTTCTGAGTGCTGCGGTAACTGGGTGTTGACATTTCTCTCTGCCTTCACTGACACGAACGGCTGTTTTGAGTAAACACCGCCGACAAGGGCTGGAGATCGACGTGCAGGGGTTCGTGCTCTTTGAACCTCGACACTGCCGAGGTTTCTTTTGACCCCGTCAAGTCGCTCTGTCGCTATATTTACCTCTGTGCTATTCTATAACCGTGTTTGTCAAATTGCTGCTTTGCCCTGAAAAGTGTGTGTGATTTCCACCACAGCTGACGTATAGCTGACGGAGAATGCTTTGGCCTCGTCACCATCGACCACTGCTGCTTTCAGACCGAATGGGTTTGTTTTTTATAACTCTGCATCTCCTGTAAATAATGTGATATAGGCCGGTATGAGCAAACACTGTCAACGTACGATAGATGATTAGTACGGAAACAATAGATTCATGATCAACAGAAATCAAAAAATTTAAATCAATTAATTGTTGAAAGACTTTGAAGAAAAATTAACTGGTACGAATTCATCTAAACTGAGGCTTTTGCTACCTTATATCACTGCAGTTTCGATGTTTTTGGACTGTTGGGGTCAGATGGATGGACTACACATTCAACGGCATAATCCTGCCTGAGCTGAGTGGATTTGACAGTGTCCTATATTCAAAACAGCAGAGCGGAGCAGCCAGTCCAACAGCCTGGGCACAGTTCACCTACTGTAGTTTCTCAGCTAAATGAAGGGAGCCCGCTCCGCTAAGACTTCTTGTAATGGATGCTGCAGCGCAGCCAATCGGGTCAGTGTCATTTACACCGACTAGATTGTGGACTGTGTGCTTTTTATGAGCTAGTGCCGTGCCTGTTCAAAACGTAGTATGGGGGCTGATTGCTTGGCCTGCGTTGTTTCGAGGCTGCAGTCTGTGTGTGTGTGTGTGTGTGTGTGTGTGTGTGTGTGTGTGTGTGCTCAGTCGGTCTGGTTTGTTATTGCTCGAGTTGTCTGCTGACATGCGCGTACTTTAAATTGTCCAGATGCTGCACTGCCCTCGCAATGAAGTTCAGTCTATTTTTTCAAATCAAGTGTAAAAAAAAAAAAAAGGCAACGTTTGAAGCTTTCTTGAGAACTGGTCATCTAAAAAAAAAACCAGCTCTATCTTGGGTGTCCTCTGCAATACACCCACCAAGTTCAGAGTCAGTCCGATCAGCAGCTGTCGAGAAAACTGAAATACAGATGGACAGACAGTGAATCATCCACGACGGAGGCTCTTGTGTCCAGTGCAGTATAGTCAAGAAAGTCCATGTTTTCACTACGAGAGAAGAGTTTGTCCTCAGTACAACCTTGAGAGGCTGCGTAGGACACATTTGATCAAGGTTACACGAGAAGATAATCCCCCTCTATGTGATCTTGAGCTCTGTGGCCCTGATTTACTAACACAGATCTGTATCTACAGGCCTTGTGGGTAACCATAAATATTTCCAGAGAATATACAGTAACTATAGAGCCAGCTTGCCCACAGGAGACCCGTGTAGTCTCCTACAGAGCCACTCTGCTCCCCTCTCACACCTTTACATATTTACATTTCTCAAAGAAGCTGAAATGTTGGCTTCAAATTGCTCATAACCTCATAACGTGCAAAGATTTATTGGAAACCGAACTTGTGACTCTCTATCTTTTCATCGCTCACTGTGCACACGCGGCACTTCCTCTGCTCCTGAGATCCACATCTCTAGTTGCACGTTGGCCACTGTAGTTGTAAAGTTTGATTTGTGCCCTCCAGCACGGCGGAAGGGAGACAGCAATGGTGAGAACAGCTGTGTGTCCTCTTTGTAAACAAGCACAGCGTCTGACCCGGTATCATTGATCCCCCTGCAGTAGGTTTTCCAGGACCTGAGGCATGCCTGCCCCACAAACCCTCTCTCTTTTAAGGTCTGTAGTGCTCCTCTGTTGCTGTGTCACTTTGCCTCTCTCCGTCTTTAGATCTCTGCTTTTCTTTCACCGTGCGTCTCTGGCTGTCTCTCCGGTTCTCCGGCTTCAGATCTCCCCGGTGAATCGCTCTCCGTCACTCCGGGCTCTCCTTCACTTCAAGGATGGCAATCCAACAAGTCAGCATTTTTTTTTTTTGTGGCAGTCTGGGGTTTGCTTGTCTGTTTAGTTGTTCTGATTCTGTTCATCTTTCAGGTGGAGAACCTGTCGCTTCCAGTCTTCTCTGACCGTCTCCGCATGTTCTTAGCGCTTCAGTACTCAGCAGGCACTGATGGAGCTCAGCTCACTTACCATTGACATTTATGTTGTTTTTTTTCCTTACCATAACATTATTGTTGACCTTCGACTAGGCTACAAAGACTCAATAGCTTCCAACTTCGACTGTCTTGTTTAAAAAAAAAAATGTTTTTCCTGTACTTTACTTTGATATAGTTCTTCGTTTTGTTCTATGATTGATCAATTCATTAGTTATATACTTTATAGATAAACTTCTCCGTACAATATGTGAAGTCACACTTGAGATGAAGAGCTATTCAAATAAATGAACGGGAAACGAGGCTGCAAACTATTACCCAGAAAAATAAATGTCCACCCTTTGCCCATACTGGTAAATGAAGCAATGTTCAATAGGCAGCGTTCCTCACAGGAGAGACAGCAGCTCTTGCTTTAGAGCTTTGGATTAATGAAGGGCTTTGATACCGGTTCAATAGGTGATTCAGAGCAGCTCAGATTCCCTTTTCAACAGCTCATCAACTTCATACAAAAAAAATATTAATACCTTGTCAGTAGAGCCATTGTGCTGCTCTAATTCTGCACTTGAAGGGAAGTTCCCCTCTCGGGATAATCTTACACCGTCATCAAGCCAAGATCTTCAGGGCATTCCATTCTAGAAACTTCCAGATTAACTTTTTGTAATTAACCCACCGATGATTTGAACAACTTTTAATAAAACTATTAATTAAGCGATAACTGTCATATTATGCAATTATTGCATCCCTTACATTAATTCCAAATGTTGCAGAGATTGTGTCACAGGGAGGATGAGGTCACAATTTGACGTTTTGTATTATAATGCATTGCATTAAATGGTGTTTCAGATGACAACACAGTATGTGGCCTCAGAAATCACGGTAGGTTGGATCAACACTCCTCTGACACAATGTCAACAACAACTCAGAACTATGAGCGCCGCAGTGACAGCACACACTGCCAGTTGTGGTTATTTTACAGCAATAATAAAAGTGAAAGAAACAAAACAAATGTTAGAATCCCAGTGCATGGGAAGTATTTCTTAAAATTCTTTTAGTTTTAAGAAATGATTTTCTTCACATGATGTCATCTTGTGTAAGACGAGAAATAATAATGCTCATAATCAATCAATCAGATCCAATAAATCTACATGAAAAAATTGTGAAAATGTTCCATCACTGTCTCCAAAAATTCTACAAATTGTCCCAAAATACAAAAAAAGACCAGGGAGCAAATTCTGAACCACCATATTTTTCAGTCAATTTTTAATTAAACAATTAGTTTTTTATTGGAATACTGTTTGACTTGATTATGTTTGAAAAAGTTAAAAACCAATTCATTGTTTATACTCTCAACTCATGTGGGTGCATACTAGGCCAAAAAATGCACAACCACCTTACAAAACATTAGACATGCGACACGCACACTCAGGCTGTTAAATGGTTAACCCATCTAGTGCTTATTTTGCCTTCAAATAGCTTCCAATTACAGTTTCTTTCCTCCTATTCTCGCCCGAGTGTGTTCTCCTCGGATCTTGTCTCTCTACTCTTCCCCTGCTTCACTTGATTGTCCCCCTATCTTCTCTGTCCGTGCATCTCTCATTTCCTGGCTCTCTACACAAGAATAGGCTGTTTTCATCCGGCCTGTGTCAGACACGTTACCGCACAAATTAAAAAGAGATGGCTTGTCCTCTCCTCCTCTCACCTCTTTCCCCAAAAGCCTTTCAGAAACTCCAATTAGGTCAAATCAAATGAACGCAAAGCCAAATGAAAAGTCTCTGCAGACTATATTCGCGGCCGCGCTGCCAAAGAATGACAGCGTGCATAACAACACTTACATCGCTGGTATATGCTGACACAGTCCTGTGCCAGCTAATGACTCCCGTTCCAACTCTGTCGATAACACAAGCACTTCTCATCGGGTGCGATGAAAAGGGCTCCAGCATTGAATTCATAAATGTAAAGAGTGGGAGGTTTACAGGCGAAACAGACTTTGTGGGGCTCCTTAGCCTCATCGTTTAGACAAGTGCACGACAGATTACTCCATTTGTGAAGATTTAAAGACTTAAAATGAAAGCCCGACTGAGTCTGTCGAAAGTCAATCTGATGCCTTGCGAGTGGTTTTCTAATTATGTTGGTGCCAGCTTATACCTTTTCAGACAAGGATGGAAATAGTGAGAGAGCGAGAGAGAGGGTGTCTGGGGACAGATCATTTGACGAATAAAGCTTAATAGACTGTACATGGGCTTGTAAGGTGGTGTATCATAGCGGGCAAATAAAGGGCCTCTTATCTGTTAAGCCTAAAGATTGCACATCACAGGGAACAGTATTCACTTGTCTCTAGCAATAAGATCTAAAAAGCAACAGCGACTCAGATTGTGAAAACTCGTCACAGCCTACAGAAGTTGCCCATCCTGCAGCGGGGTCAGTGAGGAATTGTGGCAAAATAACCTCAGGGCATTGGCCAAATGAAGACTTTGACAAGAGTGAAATTAAGTTTTTCAAAAAAACTGAAATACTGCATTTTTCCCCCCCAACTTCTTTGTTTGTAGTCATAGAATTTGGCACCATGAATCAATCTTTGAAGAGATAGAGAAAATCGAATCGAAGAACAAGGACAAGCGGCTGAAAATTGGTCACGTGCCGCATACACGAACAAGATCAATAGACTGCAACCACAAGAACAGCTCGCTGAGGTCGTATTTAAGCTCGAGGCTTGGTGCTAAACAGATGCGGTGAATGGAAAGCATTGTGTCAACCACTCAAAACTGCTTGACAACGTACGCTTCATTCACCCATTCACACACTGACAATGCAGCATCAGGACCAGTTAGGTTCGGTTTCTTGTTCAATGACACTTCGATGACTTAACCACACTACAGGCTACACAGTCACTCACTTTGAAACGCTTCAATGTTGTTCTTACTTGAGGATGAATGGTCTGAGGTTACCTGCCGTTTTTGTACTGTTAGTTGTTACTGATATGGCGCAAAGCAGAATACGAATGTCTGTACTAAAAAATGTAGTCGCTTTATGAAGTATATTGATCAAATGTAAATTTGACTTGCATGAAAAGTAAAGGGAATCATCATCACAGTCAGGAGGATTCATCCTCTGCACAAATGCACCAAAGTTAAAGATCATTCATTCAACAGTTACACTGAATTAACACTATTTCCCCTCTCTCTTCTTTCTTAATTCTTTTTCTTGAAAATCAATAAACATATTTCTAAACAAAACACAAAAAAAACTGTGAAAACTTGCCATTTTCATCCAAGTTGGGGTGGAAGTACATGGAATGAGTTTTGAGTTTTGCAAGTAATGGAGAGAGTTTCTCAATCTAAAATGATAAATTATCATTATAAGATCATATCCTTCATACTACAAGACTGCAAATGTCGAGGAAATAGCAAAAATTACCAACGTCCGGAAAGGCTACTACGCCCAATAGCACATTCAGTGCTAAATGGATTTTTGCCAAATCAGCATCAGCAGATAACCCGGATGTCCGCAGTCCGCGAGTTCAGTGCCCAGCTTTGTTGTGACAGCCTGCGATTATAGTCAATCACTTATCAGCGTGACTAAAGGCTACGGCTCTCAGGTGAAACCAAGCTGGCTTAGCCAAGTGTGTGAGCTCTTTTCTGGCTGAGAGGCAAAAAGGAGTCGGGGTAAAAGCTCCGTGGCTGACCTGGAACACTCCTGTCATCCTGTCGGTCGGCTGCCACGAAATCAGGAGGTCGGGGGTGAGGGCAGGTTTGGCAAATGCGGAGCCCTTTGGGAGCAGGAGTGTCGGAAAGGAACTGTCTCAATTGACAAGCGCATGGCATGACTCCAAAGTGTGAGAAAATCTGCTGCCACATTATGAACGAGAATATCACATCACTTCACTGTGGCTACATCAAAGCTTGACAAATTGTCTAGGATGAGAACGTACAGCGGCAGAGGCATGTGTCTGAGACGGAAGGGAGGAGAAGGAATACAGTCTATCAGTCAGATCCGTCTACCCACACTGAATAACCTTTACACAAATCACAGGGAGGGAAATTAAAAAAAGGGCTGGAAAAGAGAAGCAAAAAATGAGCTGAAGGATGAAACAACTTCACAAACAAGAATATTAATTGGGAGACTGCAGAAAACACAACAGCCTGAGCTTAGGAGGAAAAAAAACAAACACCTGAAGTTGACACTTAAAGGTGGAAGAAAAACCACATTTCTGTCAGACAGAAAAATCCCGAAGGCACGCGAGAGAGAGGGAGCGAGGATGAAAGAGAGAAGAAAAACGAGGTGAGATGAAATAGGGACTGACGCTGAATTTTCTTCCATTGTGTAACAAATGACAGTTGACTGAAAGAAAAAAAATTGACAGAAGGAAAGGCAGTAGTCGATGGACGTCTTAAATCTGACCTCACAGAGGGGAGGTGTCTGCAAACGGTGGAGTTGCTTAACAATTCTGAAAAACCCACAGGATCAAGGAGGATTTATAAGAGAAAGAAACATCCAAATACTGCAGCTGAAGAGGCAATACAGACGCTCGATGACAGGAAGTTTAAAATCATTGAATAAACCCGCCCCCCCCCCCTGCACCGAAGAGAAACACAACTCTGACTTAAAGCCTACGGATTTCACATTATTACTTTACTTCAAGTGAAAAAAAAAAAGTTTGTTGGTTCGTTGGTAGGCTGCTAATCACATTGAGAAACAGTATCTTTGTGAGAAAAAAAGTTTTTTATCTTCTCAGTAATCCAGGAGCAAAAATTGATTTACAAAGCTTGCTGTAACTACATATTTGATTTGTAGTATGTTAGTGATTTGTTCTTCCCAGAGAGATTGTGCATCGCGGTGATCAAACACACTCATTTCTAACGTCGCTCTGCCTGTTTATTTTCACCTCCAAATTTATTAGCAAATATGTACAACAAATCGTTTTTGGCTACAACAACAACTTTCACCTCAATGCAGACAGACTAATGAGAAACACACTTTTTATTTACAGTACTCGGTTTGTCTGCCGGCGTTGGTATGAGCAGTAACTCCGCAGTTTACTGAAGACTGTCTCGGTGTGCTGAAGTTCGCCTGTTTAAAGGACGATGGTGGAGACAGTGTGAAACAATGTCAGCTAGTCTAACTAACCAGTACACTGTGCCTAAATCCAGCTTTCTCTTCAATGGGGTCCACATAGAACCTAATGCCTTGTCATTCACTGCCATCACCATAAAGTAGTGCAGCCATAGACTGTATATAAAAATGGATGACATGACAGCTCCCAAGAGTGAAGCCAAATCATTTGGATCGCCCCCTGGTGGCTGGCTGCAGTGTTGGTCATAAACCCCGCCCTCTCCATGTTAGCAGATGGGACATGGTCTTTAAAGCCCCAGTGTGTAATTTTCCGGTGGCATCTGGTGGTAAAGTTGCAAACCGCAACCAAATGAGCACCTCCCCCCTTCCCGGGCTCTTGTTTACACCACTTGCACCATTAAGGGACACTTTATGGTGGCGCACCGCTGATTCCATTTCCGGCACAATACGAGCATTCAACGCGAACGCTCGTATTGTGTTTTCTTTTGTTCAACTGTATTCAACAAGACGTAGCAAACATGGTGACTTACACGGAGGTCGGGTCCACCTCATGTAACTCTGTTTAACTCATTCAAAGTTGATGAAAAAACATTGGTTCTTTGTTGCAGGCGATTATACATATATGAACACATAATTATGGACAACATATTCAATTTCTGTGAATAAGTTCTTCTTACACTGTAGCTTTAAAAACACATAAGCCTCTTCCATTTTCTGTCGTTGTGATTCAAATCACGGCTGCACACCACGATCAATACTGCGCAGAGAGTGGCTCCGAATGACATAAAAAAAAAACAAGGGGGCGTTGCCATTATCTGGGATAGTTTAGCTTCATTCTTATACAATGGGAGGAAGTGGAGATACATCATCCATCTTTCCATACAGTTGATGAGAGCAACATATTATTAATCAATGACAACGTGGGCAACACAAGTAATAAATATACTTGGCCAAATTTGTTTGCCGGGTTTGGGCAAGTGGGAAATACATGTGACAAGTTTAACAGTCTGGAGCCTGATGAGGATCAATGTCAGCAGAATCACGATGACTACATACACTGTACAATACATAAGGTACATGACAGCCAACTCGTGTTTTTCAAGCTCAACGTACTGTTGTGACAGATGCCGTCCTTGGCTCCCTCTGCCCTAAATTAGAGGCTCTGTTGACTGCCAGAGCCATTTTAGAGCATAATAATGATAGGATAGAATGAAAGAGTGAGTGTAGCAATGCTTTATGGGATACATTATTCACTTACACAAGCATAAAACAAACTGAACACATTTGCTCCCAGTCAAAAAGGTGATGAATAGTGTTCGGAGGCCAAGAAGTGGGATTAAAGTGAAATTACTCAACGACAGGAGAAGACTGAGAGGCTAAAAACTGCAGGATGACTGTGAAACAAGAAGTACCAACAGTTTGTGTTATGCATCGCACACTAAATGTAACTTACAAATAATTTACAGTCATGGCTTCATTCTCCAACTGTGAACACGGCCCAGACCAACACATAATGTCTTTAAGACTTACTCACATCGGAGTTCATGTGATTAAAAGAAGATGAATAGACGACAGGCAGAGGGTGATAAATGGATGCAGAGAGAAGATGGTGCTGATCAAAACAGGATCATCACCAGCCACGGTAAATGACAGCTAATGCTATCACGGTACATGTGTCCATGTCACATTGAGATGCATGGCTGTCCTCTCCTGTGTGCACCTTACAGCTGTTGATCTGAACAGTCATTTATTTCAGTGAGGCAGCCAGGCACGTCCCGTGGTGCGGGGGGGAGACAATATTTGAAGAGGAGACGCAGCTGCAATCCGAAACAGAGCCATTGATTTGGCCTTCAGCTCTACGGGACAGTTGGAGTCCCAGAGGAGACGACACAAGGGCAATCACGGGACTCAGCTGGGCTCCGGCCCCCCTGCATTAATAATCATTCCTATTAGGAAGAAAATGTCCCGATGCCCATCTGGTTACATAATGTCCCATCCCTCTTGCTTGTGACCCCCAATGTGACTTAAGCCCTTTGCACAGTGACAGCGACGCAAATAAACGGCTTTACAATTTTGCAAATAATTCAGAGGCAGATTTCGATACACCAACTATTCACATTAAGCGTGACGCGAATTAGCAAATAAATTATACTGATTTAAAAAATAAGAGATAGCGCCCTCGGAAAAAGAAAGATGGAATCAACATCAAGCGATAATGATCTGGTGCTCCTTTTATTTAAAAGGAAAAACATTATAATACCTGCGTACAACCAATATGAAGAAAGAGAAGCGAGTGTCACTGCTTGGTTTGGAAGCATAAACTGTACCACAGCCTCTTCGAGACAACTTTCAGAGTGTCGGATAGACAGTTTGAAGAACTGCTGCGACAGCTGACACCAAGTTTGAAGAAGCAGATGAGTCATTTCAAAGAGACGATTCTCCCCTGAAGACTGAATGTTTTGAATGTGACGTTGTCAACAACACACATTCTGATCGGTTGGATGTGTACATGTCAGAAATGAAACCTTGTGAAAATTGACCTTGGTCCACAAATAAAAAGCTGCTCAGCGAAGTTCTGTCGCGGATGTCAGAGCGAGCCTTGAGGGTTCCAATTTTTCTATTTAACAAATCAGATGCAATTCGAAGTGCTTTACAGGTGATTAAAAAAACACAGGGTGTTAAAAGTAAATTAAAATGCTCCAATGGTCTGTTTCTTTCTCAGAGCTTTTTCTTCACTAATTCACCACCTCTATGAGCAGTTTACATCAGGATGAATCAACATTTGACCTACCGCCTCCCTACCAATTTTAGAGGACGTGGAAGACAAAAAAGTTCAAGTCTCACAATCACAAGTGTCTTTTTCGCAATAAACCGCCTCCAAAATCTTCAAAACATCTGTCTGCGTTTTTGACAAGCACAGCCAGATGTGAGAGAATGACAAACTCGGGTGCGCCTGCAGAGGGTAAGGTCCTCGTCTGACTTCACACACTTCTTCTTCTTTTTTTTTGAAGTAGGATTCCTCTTGTGTTGTGAGCCCTTTTCATTATCCAGCAGAGATTGTCACAGCATATTTCGCATTTTCTATATATCTTTCTTTGTGACTTATCATCACACGATACCGCTTGAAGAGCACTTCACAGCCAAATCAATGCTTTTCATGTTTCAGAAGAGTAGAAAAAAAAAATACTTGTCAGATGTTGTGTAGCACTGGCTCGTGGCTGAACAACAGTGGAATTACCGATCTGTCTGGTCGGCACATTAAGTGAGTGAATTTTATGCAAGCGTATCTGTGCTGCAGGCTCATTTCTTCATTATTTTGCTTCATATCTGGGCTGATACAGAGCGAGGCCAGAGATCATCGTCTACATGACAAAGAATAATCTTCAATGATCTGCTCATTAATGGTGCATCCTCTGAAGAATAACTCAATGCTATTTGGCTTCAGCACTTTGTAGTCGCCAAACAATCAAGTACATCAATATGCCATGGTCCATCTGTACTATTATCATTCAGCACAAATATCAGCGAGTACATTCACCCTGTGCGTCAGTACTGGAAGGCCTCTTACATTTGATTTATCAGCAGAGTAAAACAAAATAACAATTCAAGCTGCTGTTTTTTCTTTTCTTGTTCATTGAGTATCTCTGTGTGTGGACGGTTGTTGATACATAACAAGCTTTTTAAAGATGCCACCTTAGGTTTTGGAAAGTCGTGATGGGCATTTTTCCCTATTTTCTGACACTTGACTAACTAAATTAGTAATCAATTAATCAAAAAGAGAAGTATTCATTTTTTTCCACCCTATTATGTTTAATAAACTATATGTAAAAGTGGACCAACATGTTTAGTGCCAGCTTAGTGTTTAGTGTGTCTGAACCGGCTTTAGCAGCTCCCTCTGTCATGGCTCTATGGTTAATACGATCTGGGTTTTGATACCGATGATAGCGCGGCTGAACTTCTCAATCATTTGATGTCTGCGGACTTCTCCATGTAAGCTCCGATTAAGCCGTTCGTTACACTCGAGCCCCGATGTGCTCGGAACTTCCCCTCAAGTGCAATTTTCTCCTACTTTCCGAAAACGGGAACATGACGGATAGATCAAAAACCCAACACTTGTTTACTGCAGGGAAAAGACATTGCCAGAAATATCTGTTTACCTTGGATTCCCTTTAGCCATTCAAACAATGAAACTGCACTTCAGGTCATGTTTGTGCTTCATAAATTTCGGCCCCTCTATTTTCATACCGAGACTGAGGAGCGATGAAAGGCTTTTGTACCTGATCATCGAGAGCAGTCGGGGGATGTTTGATATTTTGTACACGACAGGCATCTGATCTGATAGGCCGCCTGTCAACTGATCTGCAGACGGCTGCTTTTCTGTCATCAAATTATAAATGGCTCATCTGATTCAGTCATTGCCTGAATACCAAAAATAATAAAAATAAAATTCCCCCGTAAAACTACTCACATGTATTAATAGGGCTCTCTCTATTTGAAGTCCACTGTACGCTCTGTCACCGTTTCCACCCTGAGATTTCACTCCACTTCACTCGTGCAATGTTTCAGTTTAGGTACTGTAGGTGAAGTAGTTCACACTTGAAATACAAAAAAAAACACACATCAAGGCCAGAGATGATTTACAGTTTGTTTGAAAACACCATCAAATGCAAGGAGCGGTTTTCTTTTAGGCTGTGTTAAAAAAGAAAAAGAACAAAAAAACAGATAGGTAAATTTGTATGAAGCCTCTTTTGGCAGCTTGTCCATTAAATCCGTGCACTTGGTTTTGTCAATTAAAAACAGCCTCTTTGCAGTATATTTAATTTAATTTTTTTACGTATTTTAGTGGAAGTTATCACAGGGAACCAAAAAGATTTCAGACCGACAGGGCCTTTGGCACAGTCCTTGTGAATGGCATTATTTATGCTTGGCTGGCACATTGGCACATTGACGGTCCATTTCAGGATGTGACTGAGGTGTTAGGGAACACATAGGTGGGGGTTGCAGTTGCATTGCTAATGTGATTCAAACCCGCCCCTTTTTCATAATAGGGCTTGTCCCTGTGCCAGGGGAAGCGGGTGGCATAAACTAGTGGGTGATTACGTTAAACAAATGACTGCCTCATTAGCTATGTCCCCAGAGTATTGCATGCATGCATACATACAAACAAACACACACAGTCACTGTCCTATGATTCCTCTGTTCCTCACACACACACACACACACACACACACACACACACACACACTTCCAGTGACACAAGCATTAGGTTGGCTTTGTACGCAGAAAAAGGGCAGCGCACAAAGGCGATACTCAGGAGAGTACAAACTCCGTCCAACGGTCTAATTAACATCTCCCAATTACACCAGGCAGTGTGGTTGCTGCAGTTTGCTCTGGATGACGCGCCACAATACAGCAGAACGCGTCGCGATGAGCGTGTCCAAACACCATCTGATCAACTCCCCTAAAGCCGAGCTAATGACTGCAATTAGCATCACTGGATTCCAAGCGTGGGCCTCAGCTGGCGGAGGGATGGACCGACACTTTGTGCTTTTTTTGCCGCACAGCTCGATGGATGACAAAAAAAGAAGAAGACGTAGCTCGTTGTTTATGCAACGTACACCGCCATAATGTCAGAGCCTAGGTTGATATCTCAAGTCCTTAATTGCTCGACCTGATTCACGCCGCCCCGTGTTGCCTCCGAGAAATGTGGAGTGTGGCGCAATCACCGCACGGTGCTCGGAGATACACCGCGAGGCATGACAAGTAGCAAACCCTTTTCATAATTAAACTACAAAACAGCATTAAAATTCTCACAACTGAGAAGCTGCATTCACCATCTGTTGACTGACTAAATAATCTGCTAATCCTTTCAACGCTAAACATTTGACTCTGAACATGAAGTTACATTTAATATCACCTTTTTCACCGGGCTTTTATGGGACTATCATTGGTTCACTGTTGATATAAGCAGCAGTTAAAATTTGGGTGTATGCCTTAACCTGTCATTTAGTATTCCTATCCAAAAGTATTGTTTTAATATTAACCTAAAATGATAATGGCCACACAGCATACTTTATCTTGGAGTAAAAACAACGTCTCTTAACTACTTTGGTGTCCCGGTGTGGCCAGTCTGATTGGATTTTTTTGATCATGTTAATGTGACGGGTAATTTCTGCACTCAGCCCTTAAAACTGTGGGTGGCTACGAGCCTTCAAAGGGAAGCCCCCCCCTTTGGAGACCACATTAACTACTGGGAGGAAACCCACAAAAACCACAGTGAGCTCGCGGACGGGCTGAGAGGAACATCGCTGATCTCACTCAGAGAAAAAAACCCCAATGTGATTTTAGAGGGGGGGAGGGCGGCCTTTGCCCACTGGGACACTGGCCGCACTAGAAGTACTCCAGCATCTGCCACCTGGCCATCGGCTAAATAATGCATGGAGCTTGTGAGAAGCCCGTCACACCCGACCTCGTTCCCATTATTGTGAGAGGCGTGGAAAGACAAGTCAGCAAAATGCTCCGGAGCAGGAGAGTCACTGTGATGCATACAAACATAAACACACATGCAAAGTGTGGCTTCCCGGGGGCTTATTGCGAAAAACCCACAGACATCCACGGATTAAATCAGGTTCTTGAGATTATGTGGAAAAAACTGAGTGTGGGCAGATTAAACTCACTACCAAGAATGTGACCAAAGTTTAGTGCGTGAGCAGTTCATCTGTCAATTCCTACTGCGGGGACCAGATTAAACGGCATGTGTACCAAAAAATGAGAGGGTGAAGTGTGTCGGTGCCTATTTGAGTCTCTGAGCATTTAACAGCAGGAGAGACTTTCAGTAGTTTCCACAAGCCAAAAAGTCGCAGTGACCCGGGGCTCCCTCTCCCTTCAGGAACGTTTCCCATCAGAAGCCTGTTACACCGCAAAGGCCATTTTACTCCCAGAATAGTAAATCTGGGGGTTCTTAATCTTTGAAGCCTCCGCCAAAATAGCCTGACAAAGCCATTTTGTGGCAGAGCAAGAGAAGTAAAGATCAGACACCAGAGCTACAGAGCAAAATTCTAAATGCCAATTTTTTTTAGGAAAAAAAAAAGACTTTCACATTATTGGCTTTTGGCCTGAAATTGCTGTTATATTGTTCGACCTGAAGCGTAGTACTTGTCGAGTGAATAAAAGTCGCCAGTAGATTTTCAAAGTGATGAGAGCAGTTGGTTTGGTGAGAGAACTACTACAGTGTCTTTTACAAGTAATAAGTCAAATTTCTTTTCTTCCGTTTTGATTCTTTTTTTTCAATGAATGATCAGCAGACGGATCTATGGCAAAAGATGGTGAAACATACCCATCGTTTTATCCCAAACCCCTAGGTGACATCTTCAGATGGCTTATGTTGATCAAGAAAACCAATGTAACTAATTTATACTTTAATATATACCTTAAAACAATGAATCCTCAAATCTGAGAAGCAGGGTGAAGAAAATTGCACCTAGCCACAGCTGTGTAATTGAGCACTCAACCAAAATGCCTCAATCCCCCCGCCAGCCTCTTATTGCCCATCGCCTACCTGCACCGGCTAATTGACAATTTGGTAAGGCCTAATCACGTGGACATGCCGATTGATTTGATTTAACCTTGATCTGGGAGAGCCCCTGAGACACCGGCAGGAGGTTTGCACTTCAGACATGAAAGGGTAAAGAGGAGCAATTGGAATTTGGTAACCGCCATCAGCTGCTCGTCCAATCTGTCGAGGTGACGGCGCAGGACAGCGACACTGCTGCTGCCACGGGAAGGGGACACAGGGTGAACACACCGGCTGGGGGCACACATCCAGCTTCCGTTGTTCTGCACTGTTGAGCTGTTCGTTGTTGTTGTGTTCCTCATTTTACATGATATGACATGACTGCAATGAAACAACGAAGATCTATCACTTGTTTCGTCAGACTTTAGCATTTCTGACAGAGAAAGACGCTGCTGCTGTTTCTCTCGTTCTAGCCTGCACCTGGGTCGCATCAAATTCACACTGCCGAGCCCCTACAACTAGTTTACTGTACACTACATTATTTAGCATGCATAGTTAAAAATGTCAGGCTCATCTAAATTAAAACACAAAACATTACTGGACTTTAACCTAAAGCCAAAGCCAAAGATGAAATTGCAGAGAAGAGATTTGAGTTGTTGGCTTCTTTACTAAATACTGTAAATCAATTTCTCATAAATTCTTTAAGAAACTATAAAAACAATGTGTTCAATGACTTATAAGTGACCGACTAAACCCAACGGGCAGTGCTTCACAGACATGCGATCGAGTAGTCCAAAAAAAAAAAAACTGGATGGAAACAAAACTACAGTAGCTGCATCTTGCATCTTTTTCAGAAAGTAGATCAAGACGTCCTCAGTCTCCATAGTATATATTCACTGTGTCTTCATTCACCATGAGCAGAGGATTAAGGCCTTTCTGAAACCCAAGCAACTGCTTTTTGGACATGAGAGGGAACAGCTGCAGAGAACCAGATAAAACACAACTCTGAACGTGTCAAAAGTTAGATAAAGAAAACCCAACCTGACATCTCTAGACAATATTCCTTCTGATACTTGCAGATCTTCTTTTGACAAAGTTTTTTTTCCTCTTTTTTTTTTTTGCACTGCATGACAACAAGTCCGTCCCAGAAATGTCAGTGTGCCAAAATGAGACCGCGGGATCACACTCTTTTACTTGATAATTCCTAAAGCCTGCAGAGACACGAAAAGAAGACTTCAGTCGTGTATGAGTAAATCGAATTGGGCAACAAAATGGCTCCAGAAGATGACAACCTCTGAAAGCCAAGTGGATTTGAAGTGACACTACTCAATTTGAAATCTAAATTGCATTGAGCCTTTTGATTTCTCTGCTTGGATAGATGAAGGACAGGCTAATGTGCTTGACACCACAGGGGTTTTGCATAAAGTCTAGCCAAAAAAAAATCAGTCTTACCCACAGGTCAGAAATGCACATCTTTCCTTTCAGGTACATTGATTTGTCTCAAAAAAAAAAAGGTAGCGACATTTGCTTTCAAGTACTTAATAATCCAGAATCTAATCATGCAGTTCAAAATCAAAGTTGGTATCAAACAGCAGCTAATTAGGTTACGACACCTTGAGCAGGTCCTCTATCTGCCTTCATCTGGACAAAGGACTGGGGGATTAAAGGGCAGATCATCTATCTTTCCCTAATGACGCCGTTTTCATTGACTATAACTGACTATCAGCTTCAGGCCATCTGGCCTCATAATAAAGTGCATAACGAGGGTTCATGTCCCGGAGTAATACCTCTGCTTCTGCTTCGACTACAACAGGACTCTCTCACTTAGCTACTGCACCACATCTGGTGCTCTGCAAATCACGTCACTTTTGTGATGAAAAGGTGTGTGGGGTTGTTTGTTTGTTTGTTTTTCTCACTGAGGAGCAAAATATTTCTCGTGTTGCTTTCTTTTTTTTCTTCTTTTTTAAAAAAAATGACAGGACAAGTTAAATGTGATTTAAAGTCAAACCTGCCATAGAGTTGTGACTATGAAAAAGATGGGGATTTTCTAGAGATCCAATTCCGTCTTCCAGGGTAAATTGTTTGCTCGCTGTGCCACTAACACAACCCTACTGATCCAATGCCCATAGCAGTTTGCCCCATGAAGAAAAGAAAAAAAAACATGTTGACAGCTGGGTAAAGTATATGCGTGTGTCTGGTAGTCATTACCTCCGCTGGTACCCATTCTCCCAGGTTCAGGGCTGATGCATATCCAATGTGGCAGCCGGTCGCCAACACCGAGCTGGGATGAATAGTCCATCAACCCTGCCTCCCTCTCTCCCTCGCCACTCCGCTCTCTGCCTCTTGCCAGAGCCGTTTGCTCAGCTGTTCCACTCTCTGACCGCATTTATCCCAGATGAGCGGCACAGCTTACCCCGTTAATCTGTGTATGAGTGTGTGTGTGTGTGTGTGTGTGTGTGTGTGTGTGTGTGTGTGTGTGTGTGTGTGTGTGTGTGTGTGTATGTAAGCATCTCCATTCCAGGCATCCTCCTCATTGGCCCCCTGATGACCAGTTAAAGACACGCCCTGATCATCAGGGGACACACACACACTCACAGTCACACAGGAGACACAGACACCGTGCTTTAAGTGGAGGTCATCTGGAGCACTTCTGAGTTGCACAAAATGTCTGTGGACATGTCACAGCACATTAAGATCTTCTGAATCGCCTGGTCAATGATGTGGACTCCACCTCCACCCCCCCAGTGAACCCAGCAAGGCAGCAATAATATCCCCTGAACGGAGGTGAAGGCGGGGAAGGTGCACACGTGTTTTGATGCTTGATTAAAGACTTGACACCCGGCAGAGACTGGTTCAACATTCGTGTTAGATTGTATTTCCCCAACCTGTCTCTCCTCATAAGACCCGAGGCCAGAACACCACGCAGGAGAAAGTGAGAGGGTCCCATCCTCAATTCAAACAACCCCCATTTCTCAAATTACTGTTTGTTATACATGGTGACTGGAGGAGAAATAGCTCTGACCAATAACAATAAGAGTGGTAAAACAAGTTGTTTTTCTACTTGAAACTTCTCTATATGTGGAATTTCCATCTGAATATTATTAGCGTAAGCAGATTATGTTTTGAGATGCAAAGACACACGTCGTTGAGCTCATGTCAATAACAAGTTAATCTAGTTAATTGGCATCAAAACTGGGATTATATGAAAATAAATGACATTTCAATGTTCGGATGCTTTTCTCTTCAACTCACACCTGGGTTCACTTCCACAAATCTACATCTGTTCACCTCCATCTGCATGTTTCCATTGACTTTGCACTCATGTTACCTTTAAATCCCTTCTCACGCTGCTTAATGCAACCTAACAGCAGTATTCATTAGTTGCTACGGTAACATGGGCTTTCTGTTGCCAGCTAAGTGTAGGTCCAAAACAAGTTTGGCCATTTCTACAATATCATGAGGAAGGGAGTTCATTGTGGCTTTATAATGTCTTATAAGGGGATGAAGAGGATTAGGGGGATATGTAGCTTAATGAGAACATTTTAATTCAGACTTTACTCATGAGTTTTATTGAGATAAGATTTTGTAAAACAAGCCAATTTCTATTCTACATTTTAAACCAAAATCTACAGAGAAATAAACTTTAAAAACACAGTTTTTGTACATACCTTGACCAAGCAGTTATAACATTTCAAATAACTGCAGTTTGTGTCTACGTTATGTATTACAAAATAACTTTTTCTTGTGGGTCTGTTTTTTTCAGATTCTGCCAAATCACTGTGTCTTCTGGTCCACAGACTGCGTGGCGATGGGCTGCTGTCTACGTTGGCGGTGGCCAGACATGAGCAGCTGTTGTTATGGCTGAACGAATCCCCAGCTACCTATTCATCTGCCAGTGTGTGTGCGTGTGTGTGTGTGTGTGTGTGTGTGTGAGTGTTCATGTGAATATGCATGTCTGCTCAAGGAGAGAAAAATGACATGCACTGTCTGATTTGAGGCGTGTTACTGTACCAAAGGTGTCACACAATCACACAACTTCTCTACAATACAACTTTACAACTCCAGTACAGAATCACCGTTCATTCTTTCAAAGTGTATGTTATGTGTTGTTTTGCTGTGAATAAAATATACATACCCATACATCTCTTATGGTGCATTCAGACCAAACCTGATTTCTTTTTGCGCAAAGACGCGAACGAACCAATGTCAAATTTGCATAATTCACTTCCCATGCTCAAGTTGAAATATTTGAACTCGAGCAAGAAATCTGCTTGACGCAATGTTGCAAGAGCCAATCCGCGTTGATGTCACTGACAACTGCATCCGAAAGAGACCAGGTGAATATTCACGGGTTGTGTATTAACACAAATTATCCTGCGGCCAAACTCGTTCGAGTAACGCAACGCAAAAATCAGCTACGTGTTTGTTCTGAACGCACCTTTAGGCCCGCACACAATCTGCCAGTCTGACAGTGCATTACATGGCACCACATTGTCACCCCTCCATATCTATTTAGGTTCTTTCTGCTGTCCTAACTCTTTCTTCGGGCTCTTTGACCTTTCCTGAAGACAAGGTGAGATATCCACCACTCACCTCCTACAAGTAAAACAAATAACCCCCCTCTCCCTTCTTAGAGGAGGCACTCTGTATGCCTTGACGGAGATTTATGCCAAGGACGACAGAGAACAACAGCGGGCAGCTGAGCTTAAATGCCGGCTTTGTCTGTGTAGACACTGGCTGTTTTGCGATCCATCATGTCTGGGAGAGAGAGAAAAAGAGCGATTGGGCTGCTTCTGCAACTCTACGGCCCCGCTCTTCCTGCTCAGGGGAGAGAAAGGTGCCACTTGGGGGCACAGTGTTTCAATTATGAGAATTTAATGAAACTATTTTACACACACTGTGTACAGAACTAATAATAGAGATAGAATTACAAGTATATATACATAGATTTTTCAGTTAATATGAGAAGAAACAGAAAAGCACTCGCATAGGAGCACTCTCTTGAATCAGTGGCCTCAGAGCTCTGAAGGTCAACAAATTCTCAAGAAATTGTAAAACGCTCAAAAACCATGCAAATGGCCCTCAAGCTTTGATATATGAAAAGGTGTAGTGCTGCCAGGGCGGTTCAGGCAGGGATTTGGATGTTATGCCAATAGCCTGTGTGTTGCCTCGAGCCGTTAGCCCCAAGCAGAGATGTGGAGCAGGCTGCAGAGGTCTGGTGAGCTCAACTCCACACACACACACGTTCTTCATTTTCAAAACTTGTAGTCTTCAGACCGAACTGACAGTGTCTGAAATGGCGTCACGTGAAGCAGTGGTACTTCCTGAGGCCCGTGAACAGACTTTAGTGTCAAATTGGTGGAGTCGCTGTGATTATTGCAATGTTGTGATTTTATCCCGGTCTCTTTCAGTGAAAACATTTTAATCTCAACTTGTAGTTTGGTCCCCCATTGAACTCATTACTATTACTACAGTTTAATAAATACGGGTCAAATTTGACCCGGAACAGCTTCAATGTACAAAAATGTGTGGCATTTATTCAAAAATTACTTTTTAAATATTTATATTTTTGTGTATTTTGGGTCACTTTGGGAAAAGCCATCAAATGTCCGGCTAAATAATGATATTTGGGGTATTTTTACTGCTGTCCAATGTCAAAACAGTATGTAAGGGTTCATTTCACAGTCACTCTCCAATATCTCTTTCGAAAAAAAGCCACTCCTTCCTTCATGGTGATTTTCCCCCCCCCCCGTCCCCCCCGTCCCCCAACACACGCTGGTGTTTTGTCTCAACATGTCTCTCGAGCTCACAGCGGATCATTGCCACATTTAATAGCTTTTCACTGCAAAACTCAGGGTCGATCTCCTTCGAAAATGTACCATACACTACAGCTTTTGTCAGTTTCTGGGAAATTTTGGTATATTACAGCTTCAGCTCCTGACTATAACAATGAAATTCACACGTGTGGAATGTTGAGTAACAGAAAAAAAAAAGAAATAGCAAGAAGATCACCCAATATGAGGCACTGGGATGCACTTGAGGGATGTTGTGTGGGCTGCATGTGTGAGTCAGTGGGGACATTAGTCAGAGAAGTCTCATGTGAAAATGTTTTGGGATGTAAAACGGCAGCGTGACAATGCTGAAGATAAGTGATCTTAGGAGGTGCAGGTTGCTAACGTGCGTCCCCAGAGTCTTGTTTTCCGAGTTTCAATTATAGATGCGGCGAAGCTGAGGGCAAAATGCTGTGCCTCTGAGGACGTTAGAAAATATCAGAAAATAAAATGTGAACGTCTGAAGGTGGTGGTATGAATCAGTTTGTGGGAACGCACGGTGCGTCTCACTAGAGTTCCAGTATCAACGGCTGCCATTTGTCAACTTATAATCCTCTCACATTAATCATAGCTGATGGTCATTCAGAAAGTTTACAGTAGAGTAGCTGCGTGACGCTTCTTGTCTGGCTTAGTATGCATAGCCCTCCATCTTCTTGAGAGACCCCACTGCTAATATTGCTATATTGAGATGCAATAGCCAGCTCTCAGTTTTAATGGTGACTGATGGCGGGCGCAGATGCATTATTGCTCGTCGTTCATCAAGTTAACTTTGCACATTAGGAAGCCAAATGAGTTTCCAGGAGATTCTATCAGTGGTGATAATAGGGTGAGCTGGATTTCAAGGGCAGAAGACTTTAACTAACTCTGTCCTGCCCGGATTGTCCTTACCCACCATGCACCTGGGGTATATGTGAAATCATTTGCATAAACACGTGGTTCAGAAAACAGCATGTCAGATTGAATTACAATATCACAAGATTTAGAAGAAAGTTTCCCCTCCTAAGGCGAGAGAAAGAAGGGGTTTTACATGTTTACAGTTCTCTGTCACCTACTTCTCTGTATTGCTCTGACCTTCCTCCGCCCTGTGCATCCCTGCCTTCAATCTCCTCACTGAATGTTTGTCACTTTCCTTCTCTGCCCTTTCCTCCTCCCGACTTCCATCTCTGCCCATTTCTCCTTTTCAATTTCCTGTTTCCTCGTCTCTCCCCACTGCCGTTCGCTGCACTGCAGATTGCGGTAAACCCAGAAAATCCTCCTCATCTCGCAGTGCAAATACCATCTGTATTGGGTTTGCCCTCCGCCCCAATTAGCGGATGGGTATATGCCCCGTAGCATCTGGGACAGCGGCGCACAATTTACAAATGAGCACGGCATCGCAGGGGAGAATGTCAAGTGTCTGTGCGCTTACAACAAGCCTACGCTGCTAAATGCTCACACGGCTTGTGAACAATGTGTGTCACACTAGTCTTAAATTGGTTATAACACTGACTATGGGATGACAAAAATCAAAAACTACCATTTTGTTTGATAAATATATTCTTGTGAGGGTGGAGGTGGCTGAGGGGAGTTTCTAGGGTAACAAGGAGGCAAGTTGTTGTATGTTTTGTGTTTTTTCATCAATAAAATAATGTGTGTTGGTGACCCATGGTGGCAAGGATGTTTGCTACAGTTCTGGAGTTTATTTAGACTAATGTATTTAGTCCCAAAAAAAAAAGCTGGTGTCTTAAGAAAACAAAATGTAACAAAAGTCTTAAACATATAAAAAAATTCATGGGTAAGGTTAGGGGTTTAGCTCTCCAGTTTTTTTTCCCAAGTTGATGTTTATCAAAGAGCAGCATATAACGGCAGCCCAAAGATGTATGCTTTCATCTGAAAAGTAATCCGGAATACACGCGGTTTTCTTCAAGTTCATTTTGGTCACTACATTTCCACATAACGTGGATTGTACATAATCTTGAAATGAGTGGACGTGGTCAGGAGGATTAGGGAGTGATCATGGTTTTGGTTAAATATTGAAAAAATAATTATGGCCTGCCTCTTAATATAACAATTGAACATTTAATAGATGTGACATCATGTATTGAAAAACTTTTAATTATAGTTAATTAAGTTGAAACACAATGAAGCAACATTAGTTGTGCCAGCACATAAACACAAATTCTAAGAAACAAGGGTTGTGAAGTTATTGTGCAGGTTCACGAGTGATGGCGAGTGGTGGCTTGTATGGTCCTGCTTAGTTCCCTGGTTTAGTCTACAGTGAAAAGGAGATTCTCCGCTTGCATTGACCACAACGTTTTTTGATATTTCCAAGACGCCGCTTTGCACACACCAGCTCCAGACATGACCTGAAGTCAACACCGAGCTCACGGTCTCAGTCAGGCAGTCCTGACAATGAAATGTGACAAAAGCACCCATCTGAGCTCTGCGTGTGGGCAGGTGCCTCAGTATGCAATTAGCCGACTAGTAATGACTTGCGACTCTGCCGCAGCGGTAGCAGAAGAGTGCATGACTCAGAGCTCAAAGGCATAAATAAACAACACAGCAGCTTTGTTCCCTCGTCAAGAATTAAGAACATTAATTATTAAATTGAACATTAAATGGAGGTGGCCTAGGGGGGCATGTAGCAGACGAGATACAACTACAGGCTGCGGCAGGACAAAAGAGGGCATCGAATAGCACACCAAAAAAATAAACACATAACAACACAGTGCAAAAAAAATCAGGCAAAATATGAACCTTATAGCTACATCCAATTAAGGAAGACACAAACAAGTTCACGTTACGTATGCTGGCCTGAGGCCTGCACAGAGATGTGTGGAGCTTTTCATGTGTGCCTCGCAAACAAAGAGGTTTCGAAAATTCTCTTTGGGCAAAAATTAAAACCCAAACTGAGTTGGGTGGTAGGTCACGATGAGGGTGGTCTAGTGAGTTGAATAAAAAAGTCCTGAGCAACATTTAAAAAAAAAAAAAGAACCCTCCCACAATGTCCTCTTAGACTGCGGTGTGTCTTTGTGGTCACAGATGCTGAAACAGGCCCCTCGGAGTGCCGACCTTGGCATTGTTTACTCTAGGGCCTTCAAAGACACCAGGCGTGGCCAGTACCAGCAACTTTACCCCAGTCACCATGGAGACAGTGTACTTTCGACTGGGAACTTTCCAGGCTCATTACCAGATGAGGTAGTGGGTTCTAGCTCGCTGCCTCTCTCTGTTTGCTTCCATTCCACTCATGGATCCACAGAAGGGGAGAGAGAAACGGAGAGGCGAGACAAGAAATAATCGGCTGAAAGAAACTGCAAGTCACAGATAGGACCGGAGGAAAGGACAGCAAATTAGAGAGAGAGAGAGAGAGAGAGAGAGAGAAGTGAGAAATGAGAATGCAAAGGGGGGAGAACAGGGAGAGAGAAAGGTTAACCGACGAGGAGGATGAAGACGAGGAATGACTACAGGCGGTGTTTCTTAAATGTCATCCATCCGCACAGCTCCAGAGCAGTCCAGGAAGTACTAATGGTCTGTTTGGAGAGAAGGGGAGGTGGGCAGAGGGAAGGAACGCGACAGTGAACTTATTGACCTGAGGGGTCATTTTTAAGGAGTGATAATTTCCTAAGTCATTCAAAAAGAATTTCCTTTGATAAATCATACCACAGAAAATGGAAGAGGCCCATGTGTTATTAAGGTCTAAAGAATCCACATTAAAACTTCTGCAAATGAACTCGCCAACACCGCTCACGATCGCTCACTCCGCTGGAATCAAACGCATCACAAACGCCCCCAGAAATTGAAATGCTCAAACTTTTGCAAAGCGTCACCTGCGCCGTTAAGATGCATGGCTGAGGAGTGAGAGCCCTTGAAAAAAAAAGATGATGAAGGCGAGAGGGCACTCGGGCCACTGACACAGACCGGCCACATGAAGAGAGTCAGACTAACGGAGCGGAAAATGGAAGAATCATGAGCCTCCTATATCTCCGCTAATCACAGTCAGAGCAGCAAGACTAAAGGGAGATAACATGGGAAGGCAGGAGACGAGTGAAAGGAGGGAGAGCAGGGAAAAGCTTGAGGGTCTCTTTAATCTCCATCCTCTCCAATCACAACCAAGACCCCTTCTTATTGTTATCAGCGTTCCTAAATACGTCACATCATTAGCCATCTAGCTTGATCGCTATTGCAATCATTCTCCTGGGCGCCTCTCTATCTGTAATCCAGTCTGACAGCTCCATTTAGCGTGTCCAGCCTTACAGGGCCAACATTCCTTTCCTCCCCGTGCACACCAGAACTCAGGACTCCGGTTTGGTTTTGATCTATTTCTGGCCCCTCCGCTGCCTCGCCTCTCATCACTTCTTCTCATCTCAGCCTCACAAGGCGGCCACAGTCGAATCTTAATGAGCGGAGGGAACTCGCGATTCTTCTCGCAGTGCCCACAGGAAGCATGACGCCATGCACTCCTATCTTATATCTACAGGGACACGCGTGCACATCCACAGAGGTGGAACCCTCAGGCGCACTGACAGCAATGGGACGCAATTAAACTTTTCGGCATGATTGCGGGCTCTTCAGTTTGTGGAGCTGTGAACATCTTGAAAGGGCATGGCGCAGACTTAAGCTGAGACGGGGGCATGAGCTTTGATAGTGCGATCACGAGGCTGTGATAACCGTGTTGCTGGATTTGAGGCAAATGCTTAGAAAGTGACTTTAATCCTTAAGCAACGCTCTGGTCTGGGGCAGACTTTAGGGATCCAGTTTGGGGTGAGTGTATGTGGCGATTCAGGCTTGTTGATAAATACTTCAAATTAACAATACTCAAATGTAAACTGTGACATCATAGTTCTTGGAGGTTTCAGAAATACACTTTCTTATTAAATATTTATGAATTGACAGAGCCTCCTGGATGGGAATCTGCAACCAAGACCTAGACCCACATTGGGAGCGACACTGTGTGCAGCAGATGTACTGAATAGCAGAAGAGGCCTTCAATCAATGAATCAATGTTACACGTTGGCATCACAGTGGGAAGCACAAGACAGCGAATGGCTCTCCGACACCCTGAGCAGCAGAGCAATATCTGAGCGCTAAAGCCAAATGCAAGTCAGTTTTCTGGAGGCAAACACTGCACAGACATGTCACTCCTGACAAAGATCGATTGTCTGAGGCAAGAGAAATTATGCCTCCTCACCAGCCATTTCACCCACCGCTGAGAGCTGCCAGGGAATCTATCCACTCGAGAAAGATATGAAAAGGGAAAACATCAGATGCATTACAAGCTGCAGGATTTTTCGTGGCGCTATCAGGTTGAGGGTTTTGGCATGCGATCAATGGGGTCTTCATAGCATTCAAATAAAGTTTGTGAGGGTCTGATTATAGATTGTGGAAAAATAGCCAAGATTGTGTTTGTTGATCTGGAGGATTTAAAATCTAATATAAGCAGCTTATTGCCTTGGATCCAGATAGGCGCAAGCATCAACCTCGAGGATAGTCTTACAATAACAAGACACGATGACTGGGATCCAAACTTACAGGCAAAGGCACATACCATCAATGTGAAATGCTACGCAGTCTAAAGCCACTCTTTATTATAAATACAACACTGGTTTCTACTGTGGTAATGGATGCAACGGTAGTAGCAATAACTCTAAAAATTGGCTGCACTGACCTCAGTGGCTCCAGAGTTTTTTCAAATCTTTTACACTGCTCACATCCAGCTGTGACACAGCGTCGCACTGGAGGCAGAGAGCACATGGCCATGACTGGACGGCAGCACAAGAAGGATTCTCAGTCCGAGTGTAGTTACTCTTTAAAATCAGAGGCAGCTACGAGACATTAAGCAAATGTCAATCCTCTGGGACCACGAAAACAGTTATCAGACTTGCAGGGCTGATGTTCAAGGTTTGATTTCCCAATGCTATTAAGTCAAGAACTCAGGCGGACTTTGCTCGCTGTAAACAGATCCAGGCGAGCTGTTTCCTCGTCTTCAATCTTTATGCCAAGTGAAGCTAACTATTTGCCATAGCTTCATATTTACATAACAGTGATACCTCTTGTGTACGCGTGCATGTTGCGTCAATATTTAAGTTATTCTTAGGCCATAAAATGTTACATTTGAATTATGTGAACTCTTTTTTAGGTTGACACACTTAGTAAGGGGAAACAAATCTGGGTATTACAATCAAAATCACTTCACAGAGCATTTGTTACATCAATTTCACTATTCCTACCGAAAGTCTTCGTATGGAATGAAGATGACACAGCGGGGACAATAGCCAAGTGGGTTATGGTGTATCACGCAGCCCTTTGAAATGTTCTGTATCCATATTAGATTATGCATGAATCTATTCAACAGTGGCCTCAGCTTTCCCTCAAGGTAATGATCTTGTAGATTCTGACAGTGAAAAGCTGTGGCACTGTGTTTTATGGCCTGTACCAGGAATCAATTCTGTCTACACGGTCAGCCACATCGTTTAATGGCCACAGAGCAAAACAACACATGAATCACTCTCTGCACAAAGCAAAGGACCCAGTGTGTGTGTGTGTGTGTATGTGTGTGTGTGTGTGTGTGTGTGTGTGTGTGTGTGTGTGTGATAGAGAGAGAGAATGCATGCATACAAGCAACAAGTCAATGGGCCTCAAGACACTTGGTCCATGTTAAAGGTTATACTGTATATGATATGTTAAATATTAATAAAGCAGCATGTACAGACATAATGTAGTAATGGCGTCCAGTGTTCCGTCACACTGTCTATGTGTGTGTTATGAGTGTGTGTGTGTGTGTGACACTCGTAATTGGTTTTTCTTCTTGCCAAGTAACTTGACAGGTAGATGCCAGATGTCTATTTTAATTAGTGACCAGCTAGAGTAAAGATTACATTAGCTAACTTGCCGTTACCAATATTATCACGTTGTAGTTGTCAGTAATTGTCTTACTGCCAGCGTTGCCATATAGCATATCACTATTATCCTATCGCGGGCTGATGGCTGTGCCTGGATTGTTTTCTCGTTGGCTCACATGAACACAGCCGTCCGAGTTGTAAAAGAACACGTCTTACTTTAAATCACCTCCTGTTGTATATTTAGGGGTTGATTTCACTGAGCTGTCACAGGGAAGTGTGGCCAAAAGGAAGTTCGGTCGCCCGGCCGACGAAGCATTTGTTATGGTTCGAGATGCTGGGTGCTCTGATGCAAAATCTTTTGGTAGTGTATATCGTCTATACAACCTTTAACCTTATCAACAAAACTGGCATTGAGTCTCGATGCTCACAAAATCTTAACGAGAAGCTCAGCAAAGCAACTCATCGTCATTTTCCACCCTGAATCCATTATTTGGATTTGGATTGGGGGCGTTTCACCCCTGCACCATTTCTAAACTGTCCAACTTTGGTTTAAAACTTTATCACATGGGTTTTTCATTGACAAGGTGGACTGAACAACATTTCCTCGCCCTATAAATCTTTGATGGGTAAAAGTAGTCCCCTCGTCTTGATTTTCTCTCAGAGATTACTAATCCTCTTTTACAGCACGTGCATGTGTTTTTAAAAAAAAGAGAGAGAGACTGGTGGGAAGAAATACGTCTCCCTCGCATTAAGTATCTGCAACCTACGAGCTGTCAAACCAACAGCTTAGAGTAGTAAGACCCAAAAGGTGGGGAGTAGCTGACAAAGAGGGAAACCAAAATCTTGCTCCCCCTCCTAACTTCCTTTTGAACTCTGGCTGAACTCTCATTGTTTGGATGGGATATATAAGACAAAGCCTCTTCGCTCAGGAGAGATGAAATGCCATGACTGCATCTCGACTGATGGAGCAGCTCGCAGTCCCTGTCTCTTTTGTTGTGTTTCATATAAGAGCCAACTCCTGAAATAGGACAAGCCACAACTTTTCAGAGGTTTCTTTTTTCTTGCAGTATGAGACATTCTCACTGCCTGATGCCTGAGCACATAATTTACAGCTTTTGGGGCGTCTGTATGCTAACAGAAATATTACAATCACTTTTATACAACAACACAGTTATCCAGCTGGCAAACTAAAGCAGCGATGTGGAAAAAAATATCAAATTCTTTGAATTTTAACTATCAAAATTCAAAATCAAAAAGCTGTTACAACACCACTCACACACTAGTGGCACCGTCCTCCGTTTCCAAGTGAAAAATGAAACCCAGCGCGGTCTTGTATACAAGAGTGTCGGCCAAGATGTGCAACGCTGAATGCCAGAAATCTCCGCATTGAGTAAACTCCTCATTAAATCACTGGTGTCTGTTATGATCCCTGCCATATAGACGCGCTTTTATAGTCCAATCTTACACATTTGCAGGTTTGCAAAGCTACAAAGATAGATAGTTAAAAAGACAAGATACCCCCCTGCCTCGTGAACAGGCAACTGCCTCGCATCATGCGGATAAAGATTCGATTGGCCTCAAACGGACACCACGACACATTGAGCACTTTCTAATGAGTGTGTGATGACATCACATCCTCAGTTGGGAGGTCATGTGGTCTATTGATGAGAGTCAAATGACACCTTCAGATGCAGATGCATCGACAACAAACTAACACCCTCACTTGTCCGGTCTTGTCGAGGCCGTTCACCTCTCCTGTATAGCGATGCGCTGCCTGGGACCAGCAGCTCAGATGATCAATTTCCATGGCACTAAGTCAATGGACAATGCGGAGATCATACAGTTTGCTCTCAACATATCATCTGATATCATCACTTGTCATGTCTTCATCACATAATGAGAGCTGCACTACAGTAAACCATGGAGTCGGTCAATGCACCATTACCCCGATCAATAAAATGAAAGACGATGACAAGATAGACCCTTAAGTGGGATAAGACAAATACCCATCTCTGTCTGCCAACAAGGCTACTGAGGCTCTGTGCATTTCTTTTTTTAT